>NW_008655781.1:82318-91912 GCF_000695815.1 Acanthisitta chloris
TCTCTCCATCCTCAGCTAAGAAGAATTTAGCCCAACATTGCCTTTTGTCCACATTAATGCCTTACACTACAGATATTGGTACAACCTATATGTGAAAATTGTCATCCTGCACCTTATGGCTGCGGCAAGTGCAAGAAACTTGTGGAGTGGCAGCACTGACCTCTTCTCTCTAGGAACCAGTGGCAGGGCCCAAGGGAATGGTCTGAAGTTGTGTCAGGGGAGATTTTGGTTTGGCTTTGGGAAAAGGTTCTTCCCCCAGAGGGTGTTTGGGCACTGGAACAGCTCCCCAGGGCAGTGGTCACAGCCCCAAGCCTGACAGAGCTCAAGGAGTATTTGGACAATGCTCTCAGGCACATAGAGTGACTCTCAGGCATGTCCTGTGCAGGGCCTGCAGTTGAACTCAATGATCCTCAAGTGTCCCTTCCAACTTGGGATATACTGTGATTCTGTGAAACACAACACTGAAAAGAGAGAGCAAAAAGGAGCCCAGCTGCTGCCCCATGGTTAGGAATGTGAAGTCCTTCACTCTCCTCTGTGCCCCAAGGATGAATTTTCCCCTCCTACATGGTAATTGCATATTTTTTTACCAATGCACAAATCCTCCAAGGAAGAGAAGAACTGCACCTGCCTTCTCCAGTGCCAATCTCTGGGTCAGGTAGCAGCTCCATGTCTTGCCCTCCCACAGCAGCATCTGTCCTTTAGGCACATCTTACACCTATGGTCTGCACAGGTGTGCAGGTTCCCAGAAACCCTGAGAGTTGTCAGTAGGGAGCAAACATTGCACCTATATTTCACCAGAATCACCTGAGCAGGTGATGCTTGCCCATCATCCCCAAGTGATGTGGACAGGCTCTGCCAAGACTGGCAGTGCCTTTTTGTGTACTGTTTACTTTGCAAGAAAATAACCTCACCCTTATAAAGCCAGCATTCAGTTCATTGCTTTTTCTTATTCAAAGGTGATTTTAAAACAAAAGGATACAAAGAAAGGAAAAATCCAGCCCCCAGCCCTAAGATTTAATTAAAAATCCAGGACCTCAAAGGTATTTAGCCACTTAATTCCCATTATCTGTTTATCACAGAGAGGAGTCTAAATCCTACAGACTTTTAGCTGCCAGAGACTATTGTCCTAGGCTCTCATAAAAGATTTCTGAAAAATAAGAAAGAACTGGCAAAAGCTTTGATGGTCCTTTGTTCATTGATAACAGAATAAAGAAATCTTTTTGAGAAAATCTGAGCTCCTTAAAGATGTAGGACAGAGAAACGAAGAGTTATTGCCCTTTGGAGACGGCATTATTTTGCCATAGAGTTGGTTTTGTCAGATGAAGTTTTATGACACATAGTGGCAATCATCCATCTTTGATGAGCAGACACGCACTAAATCAGAAAGACTGCTCTCCACGGATCATCGAGTCACAGCACTCAGTTTGGTAAATCATGAGGCTCTTAAATAAATACTCTTAATCTGATGCAAGCTGGCTTACAATTCTGCAATATTTAATGCAAAATCAGGTATTTTTACCTAGAATCATGAAAAATAATAAAGTGCATTGAAAACAGGTGATCTTTGGCAATAAAAAGGCATTGCCAAGGAGAAACAGTTGTCTGTGCAGCACAAACAAGTTGATCTGAGCACACTGAAAGAGATGTACCAATCTCATCGTGGAGCTTTGTGAGAAACCCAGATCCAAGGCAAGATGTGACATTTCACTTTTCAGATATCAAGTAGGGCGGAAAACCTGTCTTACACTGCGAATCAATACATCACTTAGAGAGAGAGAGAGAGAGAGGCCATAGCCCAAATCAATCTGTAAGGTGTTGGAAACATCTAGGCCAACACCTGGCTACAGTGCCCTTCAGCCCCCTGAGAGCCACAGACTAAAGCAGTTGTCAGGAGATGAAGTCAGCTAGGAAACAACACAAAGCAAACATGAAAGAAGCCTCTGTTATGGAGAAGGGCATTGCTGTTTTCCAAAAACACACATCTGTAATGCATAGATTCCCAGGCCAAATTGTGCATAGTATTTTACTCAGGACTCTTCAAGCTGTGAAAATATAGGAAATTATTTACTCCATGGATATACATTTTGGCTGAACAATGAGGAAGGATTTGGGGGTGGAGCAGATTTCTGATGCTGTTCACAGTATAGCTTCTAAAGCATGAGATTCACTAGGATCACCCACAAAAATTAAAACACATAGCAATAATTAACTTGCTTTTTAAAGAAACTGTAGACTGTGTTACAATGATGCTCTGCCCTCTTAGCTGGCAATTTCTGTAGTGTGAAGACATATACCACAGCTTCTCTCAGTCAGGAAATATTACCACAAGTTGGACTTCATTCCTCATCCTCCTTTTAGTTAAGGGCACATTAAAAACAGCCTGGCCCATGGTTGCTGTGGCTATTTTAGTCCCATACACGAGGACATATCTGAGACCACTCCCCACAAGTTCCACTTTCAGGTCATTTCTTTTTCAAAGACTAATTCCCAAATGAGTGATGGGGGGTTGTTTCCCTCCATCACATAAATTTTTTTGTCACAAAAATGATTTATCTGTTGACAGCCAGGTTCACTGCCCCCAGGCAATTGATGGCAGTTGAAACCACTCAACAAAAAGCAAAGAACACTATACCAATCTAAAGAAAGGGAAGAAAAAATCCAAAGGCATAAATACTCCTCTACCCTAAGACTGCCTTATAACTCTTCCCTGGAAGAGACACAAGCAGAATCAGCTCTTCCAGATATTAAGTGTATGTTTATTCTTGGATCACAACTCTAATTACAGCTCAGAGAAGATAGCCCAGACAGTGTTTGGTCTTAAAAAACATTTTTCACTGTTTGTGAAGATTCATCTGTCAAAGGAGTATGATAAAAATACTTGAAAAATACAAGGTTGTGTTTCAAAGTGATGGAGAATGGGTCTATACCTAAAGTACTGAGCACATCACCAGAGGAAGATGAGATGAAGTCATCTTCCAGTGATATGAGATGAGCTCATGACATCCAGTGGTAGGGACTAAATGAGGACATGCACTAATGCAATGCTCTGACAGGGATTAAAGCAGTGGTCTGCTTGTTTGTGATCTCCCTATGTAGTCAGTGAGAGGGACAGTGCTCAAAATAATCAGGAGCACTTCAATCACACTCCTGTTCTGCAAGTACCCTCTTCTACTTCTGTTTCACATCCAAGGTGAAGGACAGAAGAATAGTTACATCAAGTTTTCCTTCAAATTTGACTCTACAGATCACAAACTCCTGAGAACAAGGACTGTCTTACAGTCCACTCGCAGTGGCCTCTTCGGAATCGGTGTATTAATACTTCTAAACAAAACACCACTTAAAAAGAAGTCTCATATTAAGAGATCTATAAGCTAATCAAGGGTTTATTGACAGAGAAGATGTAGGAGGGAAATTAAACACCACACTACTTCCGAAACAAAGTCTGTGGCTAAAATGAGAATAATCTATATACATATACATTGTATTATAGTTTTAACCCAGCTGAGAAGGTGATCAAATGTAACCTGTTGCTTACTCAGTGGCTAGATGTGATCACACATCTTCAATCTCAAAAACCAGAACAACAGCAGGCCACAATTTAACATTTTTCCATTTGAACTACAATTATTGTCACAAGAGCCAATTTCACATTGGGCCGTTTCCTGTTCATGTTGCAATTCATCATGAGAAGACGTGAGACCTAAGATACCTCGGCAAGGCATAGTCCATGAATAATACAGCACATTACTTTGACCTTTTCAGTTTGCTTTGTAGTGTGATTGGCCAGCCATTCCTGTCCTCTCCTGTTAACCACCCCATTAACCTGGGACAAGAAGGTGGAACGGACAGACAATTAGCCAGCAGAATGCTAAAAAGGTTAACACAGAAGAGCACAGCCCTGGCTTTCTTGAGCTTCAGTGGATATTAAGATTCTGCAATCTCTTTCCTCTTTCAAAGTCTGCAGGGAGAAAATAAGAAATCGCACAAGATGAACTTTGTTCTCATTTCAGATTATAATCATGTAGCTCCTTTCAGATGTCACACTTGGATGATTCTAGCGTATGCGTGAATAAACCGAGAAGAATGTTTATTTTTACTCCTTTCAATATGGAGAATATTCAATTAGAGTGCTGAACTTTTTCTTTGAAGTTGGTCATTCCTGAGTAAGGGAAAATTGGAGTAGCGGCAAAACAGCTCCATACGAGAGTTTCTTTTCAAAGGTCATTCTCGCTACACTAACTACACAAGCTGAGTCATTCCAGTCTTTTCCTACTCAAAGAGAGGAAGTGGAGAAATTTTTACATCCTGTGGGCTGACAGCTGCAGAAAACTTCATCTTAACACTCACTATGACTATCAGGACAGGTGGATCTCACATGTTCAGGCATATGTAAAAAATGAGGCACAGTAGGTCTTGGTGGAGTTTCAGAAGTGTTGTCTGAAAGCAACTGCCCCATTTCCCTGGGTTTCCACGCATCTTTAAAAGCTCCCAGGTTTTTTTGAAATATCATACCATCATGAATGACACAGAGTTATAGGCAAGTATCAGAAACATTCTGATACTTACCTATATGATATTTACCTCAAGATTTCACACAAGCTTCTTTTGCTTATAAAGATTTTCTAATCACCACTGACCTGGGACAGTTTGTTTTTCAGACACTACTTTGTAGAAATCTGTTACTCTGTGTTGCTATTACTAGCAATAAGAAATACTCACTTCAGTTAGAAGAAGTGGGAGCAAAGAGAAAGGGACCTTATTGCCACCAATTAAAACACCAAGTTTTACATTTATTATGAGCACTGACCGCAATAACACGCAGTCTTTTTTATTACCTCACAGGAATAATATATTCTCTATTTTGCTTAAGGTGAACAATGATATTCAGACAGGAGGAATTAGTAACAAAGAAAAGATAAAGCTTTAAATTATAAAAATTACTTGATGGTCTCTCTCTGTAATACATTTTAAGTCCGGGAGGGACCATTAAGATCACCTACATGCCAAGGATTTTCACACTGTGCTTTTTGATATATGGGATCTCAAGTAACATACCATTTCTTTTGACCCTTGCTCTTGAGCACTATCTCTGATGGATTTTTACAAACTGCATATTGAAATATTCACATGCTTAGGGGCATGCTCACAAACTGAAAGAGATTAGAGAAGCATAATTTCCTTTTGGAAGAGCAGTCATTTTTTATTTTTTTAGGATAAAAGTTTTGCTGTGTTTTTGTAACAATTTCAGTGAAACCAGCGTAAAGAAAAAGTTTATCTGGCTGCAATATATTTAATGTGTTGGTTTGAAAAGATTGGTAGCAATTTTAAAGAGTTCTAATTCTTGATTTAAAGTCTGGAATAGAACTGAATATTTCTGGGCATTTAGAAAGAACAGTTATAGCAGTTATGCCATTTACAGGCTCTCCATAACTCTACCCACTGCCATTCAGAATTAGACAGACAAGAACTCCCAACCTCAGCATCTGATCTCTACAGATTACTATCACAAATTAAAACATATCACAAATTAGGAGAATATTGATCTTGTCAAGAATCAGATTAAATTCTGGGTATGTTGAATAGAAAAGGCAAATGAAGAGAAAGGAAGACAATCCATTTCTGTATTTGTTCTAGTATCTGCGTGACCCGGAGACTCCCTGTGGCAGTGAATGAATTGTCCCCTCCCACAGATATAGGATTAAAATCTCTTTGTTCCTTGTGCTCATTAAATGAGGGCTGAGGTGATCCATAAGAGAATGAGTGCTAGGAAACACGTGGAGTCATTATGCTGCTGTCATGGTTTAACCCCAGTCAGCAACTCAGCCCCACGCAGCCGCTTGCTCTTGCTCCCGGGTGGGAGGCAGAGAGAATCAGAAGAGTGAAAGTGAGAAAACTTGTGGGTTGAGATAAAGACAGTTTAATAGAGAAAGGAAAAGCCACACACACATGCAAAGCCAAACAAGGAATTCATTCCCCACTTCCCATGGGCAGGCTGGTGTTCAGCCATCCCCAGGATAGACAACCTCCATGACGCATAACAGTGACTTGGGAAGACAAATGCCATCACTCTGAACGTCTCTTCTTTCTTCTTCTCTCCCAGCTTTACCTGATAAGCACAACACCATATGGTTTGGGATAGCCCTTGGGTCAGTTGGGGTCAGTTGTCTCAGCTCTGCCCCCTCCCAACTCCTTGTGCACCCCCAGCCTTTTTGCCAGTGAGAAGCAGAAAAGACCTCAACACTCTATAGGAGCTTCTCAGCAGTAAAGAAAACATTCCTGAGTTATCCACACTATTCCCAGTACAAATCCAAAATGCAGCTCCATACCAGCTACTGTGGAGAGAATTAACTCTACCCCAGCCAAAACCAGCACAGCTACCTTAAACAGTTTCTCCCCAAAGCCTCCTTTATAGCAACACGGCAGTAACTTGACTGTTGAAATATATTTATCCACTGCTACTGTTAAATGTGCCCTAAGAATTTTTGTTTTCCAAAGGGATGAGAACATCAGCTTTTACATATCAACAAACAAGCAGAGAAAAGGGTTTTTTTTCTTAAGATATAGAGTGTCACTTTTTGTAGGGGTAAAAGCCAGAGGTGCACAAAACCAAATTCTGCCATTTAATTAGTAATCAGCAGTGATCTGTCAGTCACAGTTACTGTAATTCATGAAGTGTTAAGTCAAAGCAAAAATGGCATTTAATTAGACTGTATCCATTAGAGCTTCACTAGCACTCACTCATACAGCCAGGGCTTCAGTCAGAGGGAGAAATGGAAGCGTGACACTCTTTAATATATTCAGCTTTTTAATTAGCAATCAGTGCTGATTTGTCAGCCATACCAACTCTAATGCATGAGCCATTGAAACACAGAAAAAAAAGGCACATTTTCAAAATCATTTATGCTTATATTTACATTCCCTCCAGGCTGAAACATTGGAGAAACTATTGAAATACTGTCTTTGCCATCACAGAGCAGCAGAAAGCATGTAGGACCATACAATCCAACCCAGCCAATGCATCAGTGACAGTCTGGGAGAAAACACAAGTTGAGTATTTAGGAGAGGCAGTTGGTATCTCCAAACACTGACAAATAAACATTACCTTTGTTAACTCTACACAACCCAAAATCTCAAAGAGCTCAGATAATACTATTCATATTCCAGTCAGCCCCGTTTTAAAGGATCCATTAATAAATTGGTAGTGTGCTTACCAGGCTGTTGCGCTTTCCTTGATCTCTGGATGGAGATGGAGGTGAAGGAAGAGAAGTGCATAGTCATGCTTTACCAGATCTTCACAAGTGCCAGGCAAACCTGAGCAGGTGAAGCAGAATGCAGCCTGCTTCTGGGCTTTGGTAAGTGCAGGATTTTTACTTTCCCCAAAACAGGAGTGCTCTACAGCACTCCTGGGAAGCTGAGCAGCAAAGCTGGGCACTCCAGCACTAGGCCAAGAGCATCTTCCTTCTTCCTCAGTCTTTAAAGGAATTTATGTGCTTGGGGAGAGGGGGAATGAGAGGCCTAGAGATTCTCCTCTTTTTACCCATGTTAATAGAAATACCAGAACAAAGTACCTGCACTAGGGCTACCTACATAGAGTAAAAATAAAAGGCTTCTTCACATATCTTTGTAAGTGCCCTTTTGATATATATAAATACACATAAGTATTTTGATACAGAATAACTTGCCTCAACAACAGAGAGTAGGTGCCACTATAGTCAGGCTCAGTACTTTAAGTCAGTGTATGGATCAGCTGATAAAGGCATCAACACAGATTAAACTAATTAAAACTTGCAGGTAGGGTGGTAATTGCATTTCTAACTGCCTAAATTAGGCATACAAAGGCCTGGTTGCATTTGTATAGAGGCTGACAGGGCACCCTGTGCCAGCTGAAAAATTAGCCCTAAATAGTGGTAATGTTCTTATCAAAAACTGACTTTTGTTTGCCTAAGGTCTGACAGTGTTACATCTATTTCACTAGATGTTTAATTAGTTTGTTTTCATGGTGTGCCCATTTCTTTTTCAGCTTTCCTTAGTGATGGGAGAGAGCAGGTTTCTGGCTCTGCACTTGAAGCCAGTCCCAAGGCAAAGAACGTGGCACCAGTTTGCCTTCACCCTTCCAGCGTCAGCTTTGTAGAGCACTCAGCCAACATTTTCAGCTTTCAACAGCTTTTGTGTTTTTAAAGTACATTCTAGCTGGCCCCTGCTTTGTCTCTGATGGCTGGCTTTCAGAGGTTGTAAACATCCATCTTGCAGTGGAGATTTCGGTTCCTATTTTTGAAACAGCAACTATTTTTCTGCAAAATACAGGTCAAGCCGTCCTGGTGAATCTACAACAGATTCACAAACAGGTGCTCTCAAGCAGCTGTAAGCTCTCCACCTTTTCACTTTGAACAAAACCCTATAAAAGATTAATCATCTTAGGCCATGAATGCTTTAATAGTTTCCTGAGAGTGTATGTTTATGAATTCCAGGTATAGCTTTGTGAATGGCTCCAACCTGTGTTCCAGACTTCCTCTGGCCTCTTGGCCAACTGCTGTATTCTTCAATAGCTCTGTGGGGTCCTTCTAATTTTTTTAAGCAAGCAAAGAAGCTATTTCTTCCTTACACATCACCTCACAAAACACTCACCCAACAGAAGACCCTTTCCTTTGATGGCTGTTCTGCAATTAAAAGAGGCACCAATTTAGAGCAATGGTTAAGAGTAAGGATTCTTGTGGCAATGAGCACAGTTCATTGAACTGTTTGATTCTGTACAGCCCATGAGAACAGAAGGTTGTGTTTTAGACAAAGACCACCTTTTGACCTTCTCTTCATAGTTCCAGTCTTACTGAATGAAAACAATTCTATATGCTGAACATGTGCTGGCAGCCTCTGTAGCACAGAGGACAGTGAATGAGAGGTTAGAAAGGAATGCCCTTTTTACCCCAGAATTTTTCCTTGAAGAGCTGCAGAACAGATCCTATAATTTTACCAATGCAGAAATCTCAGTATAAAGATTTACAAAATTATAATCCTACTAAACTCTCCAAACTGAAGTTTAAAAAATTATTCAGATGCGGACTGTATCATGACAGCTGTTACTCAACAAGGTACATCCCATAGGGGTGAGATGGTAAAAGTACTATCTTTAAAATTCTAGGTTTGAAAACCAGTCTCACCTAAGATTTGAAATACCACCAGCCAAAATAACCATACACACAAATTTTGTATTTGCTCTAATGCTGCAACATGTGTATGTAGCAGTGGAAATAGAGAAGTTGGGAGCAAACCTCCCATTTGTAAACATTTCTAATTTTGGCTTGTTTCTGGAGCACCTCTCTAACTCAGGACACACTTTCACCTCCCAGTCTGTTCTGTCTGTTTCTTGCTGTTGTATGACAGCTGTAAAACACTCTCCTATTCCATTCCCATTCAGTCAACTAAAATTCTGAGCAAAGCCTGGGAAGCCCGACTCAGTGTGACCACAGCAGATATCAGTAAGATTTGCTATCCAGGGGGTAGAGATCACCCACCTTCATATTCCCTCACTAGCAGTTTTTCCTCTACTAGCAAGCTTGCAATACTGTCAACACAAGACTTGAAACTGTCAGATGATTC
>NW_008655781.1:91935-120317 GCF_000695815.1 Acanthisitta chloris
AGTGCTCTAGGTAATTAGATTGAAAACAAGTTGTCAAATCAGCAAATCAGGGTGAATTATCACTTATCAATTTAAACCAACTGTTTTCACTTTTATCTCACTGAAAAATTTCTGACATTGAGTATCCAAAAAGCAGTTAAGACCCAGTACAATCATAGAATTTTAGGAATCAGAATGGACATTAAAAGATGATCTAGTCCCAAGCCCCTGCCCTGGGCAGAGACACCTCCCCACTAGATCAGGTTGCTCAAGGCTTCATCCAACCTGGCCTTGAACACTGCCAAGGTCAGGGCATGTACTACCTCCCCGGGCAACCTGTTCCACTGTCTCACCACTCTCACAAGAAAAAACTTGTTCCTAATATCTAACCTAAATTTCCCCTCCTTCAATTTGTACTGAAAAGCAGGAGGACTCAGCACTCTGAACTTGGTAAAGAAGCTAAATCCAAATAATTTGGAAATTGAAGAGCAGCAGTGCAATAATGACAGGCTGATATCACCATAAGTTTGCATGGCAGTCACCAGATTGAAGATGCCCTTCCAAAAAACAGACACCAAGAACTGTTGTTGATTGTTTAGCATAGTATTTATTGAATAGGTTTTTTTTCTAGAGCCATTTTATTATGTAAGTGTCAGTGCATATTTTAGCTCAAATTTTGAATGGATAAGGGGAAAAAAAATCCCGAAACTATGGATACATATATCCATGGGAGAATAGTGAATATATTAAAGAACAAAAAAGATTCAAACCTACCACATGGCATACTTTATCAGGAATAACTACATAGGTCATCAGAGCACAGTTGTAGGCTGGAGCCCAACAATGCTTTTCTTTCCACATAAAAAAGTTCTCTCCTAAAAGCCCCTTTAGCAAAGCCAGAAGCAGTGTTATTTTAAGCAGTTTATTTACATTGCTTAGATTGGCAAAAAGAGATAAAAAACAGTGCAGTCTGACACATTCAGAAGCATCACTAGTTACACATAGATACAAGACAAAACACAGGTGGTTAAAAAGAAACCAAAAGTTGTGAACTCTTGTTTCTGGAGACAGATAAGCCGTTAATGAAATGCAGAAATATACATATTTAGATAGTTCCTGAGATAGCATTGCATTGTACAAACTGTTCAGAGATGAAAGTGAACATAGGGTTTTGAAGGAAGACATAAATACATGAGGAAGCCAGGTGAAAGCCTTGGGAGTACTACAGCTGTCATTTGACACACCAAAATTGGGCCCTCAAGTTACAATGTCACACCAATAATCCCATGCATTAAATAATCATTTGTTAACCAAGAATGGGGAAGGTGTGGGGCTTGGGGGTTTGTTTTTTTAACAGCCCTGCTACAAGAGAGTGTAATTCTTTTCCCTAGACTTCCACTTCAAAGCACTTCAAAGAATTCAGCTGATCATTTTTGGTGGTCAAAGCTCGTCATAGCCTTTAAACTTACTGTTCCCACCACTGTGTTACAGTGAGGCTGCAGGAGATCAGAATTACAGAAACACATTTCTATTTCTTTACAAACAGCTACAATTATAAATCCCTAGAATAAGCAGCTGTACAACAGGTTAACTGTCATACTTGAAAGGTCAGGTACTTCATAATGCACCTCTATTTAAGAAATCCACTGTTCAAACAGTGCTCTGCCAATTGATGAAGTTAGGTAAGCACAAGAGCCATCAAAACTAGTAGTATATTATATGATCTTTATCTTCATTTTCAAGATCTGACAAACCAGTTTATTGCCTATACGGGCCAATTTCCATATAAGAAGACAATCCTGTTATGTTAGTAAGAAAGTAAATTTGTGCAAGGGAATACTGTGTTTAAATGAATTCTACTGACTGGCTGATCTGCTTCAACACAACAAAAAACCTCTTGCGATTAACTTAGTGTTATCTAATGCTTTGCTAATCATTGCTAAGTGCTAATGACTAAGGTACCATTAATTTCAGTATCAGGTCAGTGACCAGCCACAGCATCTTCTCAGTCACTTCCACACAGCAGTGTCTTTTCACCCTGCTTCATATCAAGTGGGTTGTTGATCGGCTTAATGTATGACTCCTTTTTTCAAAGACTGAGGGAAGACTGACCAGGGAAGGAGAAGGAATACCCTGTTGGAAAAGAGGAAAAAGTTATTTGATCATTGATTAGATAATGTCAATAGTGCAGTAGTCATTTCTCAGCCTTGATACATCATACAAGGGATGAGTGAGTGCAAAAGATATTTAAGATTGGCAGTTTTTGATATTAATGATTCAGCATTTCCAAAGTTTGAACAGAAAAGTTAAACACATACTTTAAAAATTGCAGAAGAAAGATTTTTTTTTTTCCTTGTTACCAGCCTTGAGAGATTTGGAATGCAAGAACATGTTTTTGAGGAGTAGCTGTTAACCAAGTATTAGCATACATCTTGCATCACTGTTTTAGCAAATAATAATCTCCCTGCAAATTGAAGGCAAGATACATTATGATAATCTCTTAGAAAAACAGAGCTCCCCTCACATCCTACAACTTTCTGTGTTATCATCAGCTTTGAGCCCCAAATGAGATGCTGAACACATGTCTTCTTGGCTGCAGAAGGCAATAGACATCACAATGATTAGTCAAAGCTTGCTTTAGCTGTGCCTGGATGGGCACACATTAGGCAAAAAGCTGACTTTCCTGATGCTGGGAGAATAAGCTGCTTCTGGAACTTAAAATTACAGTGAAACCAACACATCAGTATGTAGCACTAAAAGTAAACCTCTTTGGATTAGCTGAGATTTTATATTCTTTTCACATTAGACCTCAAGATACTTTCACAAGCAATCTTCTGTGGCTCTTTACAGCACAGCCAGCTTCTCAGCATATCAACAAGTCATGGTAGTTCAGCAGCTTGTGCACCTGCATGCTTCAGAAGTCTTTGAAATAGGGATATTTTGGGCAGGTAAGGATATACCATTTCACTATGGAGAAGTTTTATGCCTGTTTATGGCATGTCTTCTCTTTGCAGTCATAGGGAATATTTGAAAATGACATCATAAACTCTTTATAGAGCAGCTCTTATTAGATTCTCAAATATTTTATACCAAATATTTTTTTCTATTTACAGATAGGTGAACAAGAATCTAAAACCACAGGTAAAATGAGCTGCTCAAGACTTTCCTGCAAGCAAGTTGCTAAAGTACTCAGAACTCTGAGGACTTGGCCACTTGGACAACTGAGCTGAATCAATAAATAATTCAATTGCATAGAATTGAAGAAACAAAAAAAAAAACACGGGGAAAAAACAGAATTAAAAGGATTTGTGAAAGAATTAACTCTGCACCCAGAACCAGAAATAGAACTACACCACACGTGAGTGTTGACTCCAACCCTGTGCATTAGAGCAGGGCAAAGAAGAACCCAACACCACTGAAAGCACTTGGTGGACTCTAGGGTGCTAGATAGCTGCACTGTGCTCACTTAGTTTAGGGGAATCAAGATTTTTTTTGCTCACTTCAGTCAGGATCTGATGTACAGAACTTTTCAGTACTCTACTGGTCATTATCTCCAGCATCAGCGCAAGTGGTAGTACAAATAGGGGTAGGGTATGGTCTGTTCAAGGCCTGACTATTTAAGCTTTGCAAGTTGGATGAGGCTTTTTCTTCTACAGCATTTGAAAGATGAGTATTTGGAGAGCCAGGACACAGCACAGGTCGAGGCTTGGAATTTTGAGGGCTCCGATTCACAGAACTGGAGCGATGAACACTAGCAGCACATTTGGCAGATCCAGTTAGGCTACACGAAGAAGATGAACGCGCAATCTACAATTAGGAAGGGATTCAAGAGTTAGTCCAAGCAAGAAAAAAATAAGCATCCAGGCTTTATTGTTAATTTTACTCTACAGTCTTTCCTACACCAAAAGAGTCTCACATAAGCACAGACCAGGACTCATTTAAATAAAACAGTATGTCTGAATAACAGCTTTGACTACCTTAATGGACTCCAGACAGGTTTCCTGCAGTTTTAGTTTCCTACTCAACCACTGCACTGGTATTCCAGCTTGATGGGCTGGAATCCAAACCTCTTTTCCACTCAACCTTATCATTCAACCAAAAAGGCTTTATGCAAGTTCAGTGGTGTGTGGGATTGGTTAAAAAACACACAACACATGATCTGCTGCTAAGCTGCAGCTTACTACCACAGAGGTCCAAGAACTCTGGAAAAAATCTGAAACAGGAAAATACTTTTAGGACTATAAGTTTCCATGATTTTGGGGAAAAGAATTTTTGTCTGGAGTAAATACACACAAAGAGAAAAGTAAATTACTTGCAAGTTCATGAGAAATGAGATACAGTGCTGTATCAAAATGAAGACAATTACAATGCAGAAACAATTGTTGGCATAATCATAATAGAGAGAACTGGGCTATAGTCCCACTGGTGGTTTTTTTTAGCTCCTCTAAAGCAAGAAAGTCCACTGTGATACTTCCTCCCTTATTAATTCATATTTTCTCTTGTGGGAGAGCAGGGCAGTATCTTTATGTTGTACAATTTAATGGCCACTCAAACATACTGAATTACCTCCATATTAAGGTATTGACTTATCAGACAGTAGGAGAAATGATGAACAGGATTCTCTTTTCTTGGCCTTCTGCCCTACAAACTACAGGCTAGAAAGTAGGTGTTTACTCATCATATAGATTTACTCAAACACTAGAATAAAAGCAAAGATGATTAAAAAATCCTTCCAAATCTAGTCTGCTTTACTAGACTGTACTAGTCTGGGAAAATTGAATACTACTGGGAAATTGAGTTTGGCCTAATATAGCAGAAGAAAGCTGCAACAGGCAGCCAGGCACAGCAGAGGAGTTGCAGTATGTAGAACAACATATTGTTTTACCAAGTTCTCTTATACATACAAGGAGATAATTCCCTTGCCTTTTTAAAGGCTTGCAGGCTTCCTCATCTGTATTTCTCTACCCTTCCTTCCCAGTTTGTTTCACAGGATGTGTGTCATCTTACCGCTTTGATTGAAACAGTCACCATACTATTCAGGGCTGTATACCACATTTCTGTGTGGTGTTCAAAATCAAAAGCATGAACAAACATAAAACAGTGTTGGAACTTTCTCACTCTCTCAGTCAAAGAAACCAATTCCATCCCTAGTAAAAGAGATTGGTGGAGGTTTTTCAGCTTAATTGTTCAAGACAACTCCCAGTTTCTAGTCCATACAGATTTTTCTGTATTTTCAGCAAGTGAGGCTTCTCATTAAACAGCTCTTGAAAATAATACATCTCTGAATGTAGATTAAAATAATTTTTTCCCCACTGTGGATCTTGAAACTGTTAAAGTAAGATCAGCACCAGACATTAAATAACTGATCTTAAAAAGGTGACTTATTTGGCCTGCACAGCCAAATCACTCACCGCTAATGACGACGTGCTCGTTAGTCGGCTGCCGATATAACTCTCATTAGCTGAGCTGGGACTTCTTCCTTCTGTTGCACTATGAGACATTAAAGCCCTTCGAAGAGCTCTCTTTGGTGTTTTTGAGAAGGAAAAGGCTCTTGTAACCTGAGGAGTTTGACAAGCAGTTACACACTGACAAAAATCAGGCTGTAATAAGTACTACAACGTAGGCTATCAAGCAAACTGTGAGCATCTGTAGGATGTGTATCAAATGTTAATATGACAGTGTCACAGCTAGCCAAACACCCACATCCAGAAAGTGATCTGAGCTAAGGCTCCCCATCATCCTTGCTCTTCTCATTCTGTCCAAATATGAGGACGACATGGCAAGGGAAAAAGAGGGAAGAGATTCTGTGTCTAGATCTGGCAATGGAAGATATGGTTTAGGGGTTACAGCAGAGTGACAGGTTAACAATTGGTCTCTTCCAATCTTGATGATTCTATGATTCAGGGAGAAATTTAAGCAAGGTCTAGTCAACTAGGCTTCCCCACATCCCCTGACCCTGCACAGTCAGCCTCCCCCCTTTAAGTTGCTCTGAATTTTGTATTATATTTATAAGATTCAAAGTATTAAACAGAATAAGTTCCATAACAGACTCAAAAATTACTATATAATACTTATGACCATAATACTTAAGACTATAGACAGATATTCCAAAACCTTAAACAACTCCCCACCTTCTTTAAGGAGCTTATACTTATGAGTTTCAGTTCAGATTAAGTTTTTCCTGTCACTGCTGTAAATACTACAAAACACCTGAAACAGGAATACCAGCACAATTCCCCAATCAAAATGGGGTTTACTGTAAAGCACTGTCTTTATAGCATCTTACCTTCTTGGATGTTTTCTTTATTGCCCTGGATGCTCTGCTTAAAGTACTGTCCATATCTTTAGTATTTACTTCAACTGAATCAGGATCAGTAGTATAAATGAGATTTTCCTGAAGACAAAAATAGTCTTAATGGCCAAACATCAGCACTTGCCAAAACTTAATTTTCTAGTTCATTAGGTCAGATTTAAAGGTTTTAATTGCCATATTCCACCATATTTAACTCCTAATACACAATTCAGCAGCTGTTTGTTTTCAAGCCATTTCAGTAGATTAACTGCTGGTGCAATCAGCTTGTGAAACCACTTCATCAGGAGTTTTAACATTCAGTTTGCCTGATTTAGTTTCAAGTTCAAGGCTGACCAAATTAAAGGCATTAAGTTCTGAAGCATCCCTAGGGATTTTCCAAGATAAACACTACCTTGTTTCACTGACACATCTAGCACACTTCTGAAGCAAAATCTTGATAGCTCTAGCTGTCAAACATCAAGACTAAATCTTTCATCTTAAGCCCAATAGATGTTGCAGAATAGCCACAAGTTTGGGGGTTTTTCATGCCTCATTCCTAAACACTGGCACATGCAAAGCAATCTCTGGCTACCCACTTACACAACTTGGGGGATTGGAGGTAGCACCCATGAGAGTGGGAAGCTGCGGGGTGATTGCTTTTGCTGCTTTGTCTTTATTTTGAGAAAAGAGAGTTTACACTAAATAAATTTCTAAAGGACCCCAGACAGCAGCTGTACGGCTATTCCCAGGGTCTAACAAAGAGTAGTCAAAGCCTTTGCTGCCACCAGGTGGCAAAGTCAATGTCATCTCACTCACATGATGCTACACAGCTCTCGAAAAATCAGGCAAAAGTGCTTAAATTAAAGCTCAATTTGACATTTAAATCAGCAAGAAAGAAGTATTATATAGTTGGTACAAAGCAGTAGTTACAGAAATTATAAGTAATGGGATTCAGCATAAGAGGTTACAATTTGTCAGCATATGATTCTGAATGTCTTGGGGCAAGGGGGAATGATACATTTAATACACAAAGATCTAATTCCTTTTAAAAAAAATCAAGTTATATGTAGCACAAGAGACTGAAGATAGGCAACAGACATATTAAAGTAAATTAACACTTCCAAATAAGCACTTTTCCTGCTCACCACCTAAAACGGAAGGAAAACCACAAAGCCAAGTCTCTTATTACTAAATCCTTAGATCACAAGGCAGAAAAAATAAAACTAAGATGCTATTTTCATTACTTAATTACCTCTCCAATAACAAGCTGTAAGAGTACACTGCAGAACATAAAGCATTTCTAGTTTAAACCAAATAGTTTCAGCTATATGTGCTACACATTTTCAGCAAATTTACATGACTGATATGCATAGACTTTTACATAATTAAAACATTAGCTGAAAGCCTCTTGCCCTAATTGGAGAGCATCTACTCTTCAAATTAGTGGTTTTCTGGCTGTGGAAAGCCCACACACTGAGCTTCTGAAAACATGAGGAGGCCCATGCCTCCTTGATTTCATTGCTTTGTTTTAAGGTTGTAGGTTCCTGTCTAGAGGAAGAAGATAATTCATGTCCCTTACATTACTGTGCTCATGCAGATAAGGTATAGAATAAAGAACTCAACCTAACACAGAATTCAACCAAACCAAATGATTCATTACTGGGATTGTAAATTGAAACAGCTGTGAAAGCAGCTAACTGAACACAATTCTCACTAGATCTACAGTGCAGAGTTAAAATTATTTATAATTAATTTGTGATGTTGAAAGGGTATAATTCTTAATTTTTAAGTACTTGTTAGCTTCCGTAGAAACTAACTTCCAGGATGTTTCCTTTCCCATCTTTTAACCACTCACATTCAGATGTGCTAACAAATGTTTTCTGCTCTACTTCACCTCAAGCACATCCACTATTAACAAATTCTTTAGCTTCATGTGCTTCAAGCCAAAAGGAGAGAAATATTCCCAATCAGCAACACGGTTCCAGAGTACTTACTGCATCTGCTTTACAAATAGTGTTAGCCACGTGCCGACACAACATCTTCAACCAGTCCTCCTTGCAAGGTTCTTCAGCTGTCATCTGGAAGCTGAGCAGCTTGTTGTTGAGCTCTGTAGGTGGGCGCACGACTAAGGCAAAAGCTTTCTGGCAATCTACAGTTTATGAAAAAAACAAAAACAAAAAACCCAAAGGCAAGGAGTTAATACAAAGAATAATAAGTTCTCAGAATTTAGGGAGGAACCTTCAGAAGGGTTAACCCTCCATCTGCCAAGGAGCTAGACTTGCAGACAATATGATTTGGTGCAATGTCTTTATTTACACCATAGCTGTTGTATCACGTGCAAGAGCACAGAGTTCTGCCCACAGCCTTCATCAAGAGGCTGCAATCAGCTGTTCATGCAACAGCTGATTATTCACCAAATAATCTGCCTACTACAGACAGCAGACTAGTCAGCCTCATGTTCACTACCTACTCTCTTTGCCATTTCTTTATTTTAATTGAGTTTCTATGTGCAGGTGCTTCAGAGAACAACGCAGAACACATGATGTGCATACCACTGCCTACAGTGGAACAGCAAATCTATCCTTCTAGGATATAAATTTAGAAATTGGTCTGACTAGACTTCTAAAGAACTCACTATCAAGGCCGGAGCAGCATTGTAGCATGACTCCTGCTGCTGTAGCAATGCATCACTTCAGCAAAATCCCCAGTATGGCAAAGCAGCTAGAGAAATTTAGTCATCTCAATTTTTCTTCGAATATGCCAATCACAGCTCCTCCTGAGCATTATCATCACCAGTTAAATGAAAATTTGGTTTCACACCAACAGCACTTGTCTCTGGCCAGTCTAATGCTCTGGATTCAAGTTTGGTTTTTTGTTTTGTAAATCCAGAACTGTCAAGTGTCATTTGGTTGGCTTATGCTAATGACATCTGTAGTTCTGCCAAATTCAGTATCCTGCAGTGATTCTTGAAAAGCCAAAAGGTGTCAATGCAAGCTATTCTAAGGCTCACGCAAAGCTCCAAGCAGAAGCTTGTACTAAAAATCACATACCTAACATACCATACAACAAATACACCTTAGCACTCTATCCCCCAACAGCAGAGCTTCATCCTTCATGGATGAAGTTTTCATTAGCCTCCAGAGCACTTCAAACACAGACCTTCTGTCTCCCTGATGTCGAGGACTTTCTTGATCTGGGAGAGAGGCATGAGAACAACATGCTTGAGAGATGCAGGAGGCCTTGTATGGCCATGTGGACTCTTGAAAGCTCCAATAACTTTATGCCGTTTCCTTGCAATCTGCAGTTAAATAGAAGAGAAAGTTAAAGTTAAAAGATCTCTTGCTTTCATTTCCTTTCCTTGCTGTTCTTTTACCTTCTGCTGTACAGGAAGGCACAGAAAACTTTGCTACAGAAAAATATTTTAGACTATTTTTATACTATTTACCATATAAGTCTTTTAGGAATTCACTTATCTCATTATTCATGATCTGCAGTTCAAGTGGTCCAGAAATATTTGTTACTTTGCATCGATAGACTTACCTAAATATAAAATCAATTAAGAAACATCAGAAGGGAAGTAACTTTGCATTAGAGACCTCAATTTTACCCTGCATAACCAACCAGGGCCATTTGGAATCTATCACAATGTAGTTTAGATTTAAACAGAAGCAGCAATGTCTGCATACACAAACCAACTTAGTCTGTGATCTGTTACATCCTGGAAATGTCCTTTGCTGCAAGCAGCCATCAAGTGGGCTTTGTAGTGCAGGTTGGTCAGTCAGTTTTTACTTTAATATTAACACACAGGTATCTCACATGGAATTTTTAAAAGCAAAGTATCTTCAGTTCCTTGTATCTTGCACAAGAGACAAGCCAAGAAGTTTGTTTAAAAGTGTCTTTAATTTTCCTTTACTTCCTTTACAAGAAGTGATGAAGGCGAGTCAGCTTGACTCTCAGGAAGTGTTCGCCACTAGGTTTTTGTCACCAAATGGTTCTTAAGACAGCACTAATTTTGGATTATTTGAGAGTTGGTCTTCCATGAAGACAGTCTTCTTTGTGGAAATAGTGGTTGCTGTCTACAGCAGTAAAGTGTCCTTTACAACTTCAATTTCTCTACATAAGTCTCCAAAACTGTTAGATTACTTTTCCCTCTAGTTCTCATTTTTTTTAGTCTAAGGCATTTAATGTGAAATTTTTTTTTGGTAGCCTAAGCACAGACAGATCTATCTCAGAGTTCTACTATTACTCCCATTAAATACAGCTAAACTTTAAAAGGACCTGCTGAGCCAAGGACTTTTCCATCCTACTCAAAGTGCTATTCAGATAAACATTTCTTCTCTAACACATTAAGCTGCTTTTATATTTTTGCTCTGGCCACAAGACATTAAAGGCTACATTAACACATCTCAACTCCCCTGAAGTGACTAGCTACTAGTGTTCACTTACACAATAGTTAATGGAAAGGCAACATCAGCATGTGTTGAGCTATCAGCAATCCATGACTTAAAACTCTCTGCTTTAAACTCCTTAAAATTTACTTGTTTATATTCATAGTGTCAAGTCTTTTATAATTCAGTTCATGAGATGTACATATATCATTGTCTTACCTCTAGGCAGTCATTGAACAGAAAGAGAAAAAAAAATCATCACCAAGTGCTACAGTTTCCAAACGATGAACTAAGCTTCGGTGAGAGGACAAGAGATTTGCCTAAGTGACACAAGCAAAAAGCTCATTAAGCATTTAGTTCAAGGACTGGATTACTCTTGCTTACAGCTTACCACTGGAAATCTGTTTTAACCAGCACCATCGCATTGTAACCTCACACACTTTTGCAAATGGAGCAAACTAGTGCAGTTTTTTCACAGATCTGCAGCTTCAGAGGAATTACTTACTGGACATCCATCAACTTCATAGACAACGTCAAAGAACTGCCTTTGTGCCTCTGTTTTTCTTTTGTCTTCATTAATATGTCTAAAGGAAGCACATGGTATTTATTTCAATATCAAGCAACAGTAAATGAATGCACTGCATTTAAGATATACAAAAACAATAAAGCTGAACATTCAGGGATACAATTTACACAGCAGCACTTGCCACACTTGCCCAATGAAATATCCAAATACCAGATGTAAGTACATGGGAAATTTCAAACCTGGAACAATAAACTTGTCATGTTATCAGTAGCTGACAACCATACAGTTAATATAGAATTCCCCTCCACTGCCCTGTAAGATTTTGAACTAGAGACTGACACAATGCAATTCTTTACAGCTGCATTTTATGCCCCCAGGTCAGGAATGCAGCTCACTACAAAGCAGATGCAAGAATAATTACAATTTAAAACTTGTTGTTGTTAAAGCTGGACAAAAATTTACCCAGTTAATACAGGAGGTCTCATTGCTGGAGACAGACACCACACTTCAAAAGAGGTGAGACTTACAAACTAAACTTCAGCTTTAAGCTAATTAACTCATGGAACAGTGCCAAGAGTAGCTAATATAGGACCAGAAGAGAAACTAATCTCCCACCAATAGTATGTCCTTTCAGTGGATATATGCATAGAAGTAAGATTTAAATGCAGAACACATCTCTTCCATTCTGGAGGAGATAGGAAAAAAAAGCTGGAATAGAACAGAGGACTTGGGATGTTCAGCTCCTGCTGAGGCAGGGCGTCAACAGAGGTTCAGGTACAAGGGAGGCTGATGAACACAAAGTTATGTTTACTTACTGTTACTTGTGGCAACAAAACACAGAGCAATTTAGAAGGAAGAGAGAACTAAATGTATAACAGGTGGTTTCATAGAATGAGCGTGACTTACGTCATCACTTCCTTTAATGATTCAATAGCTCTCTCTAGAGTTATTTTATCTGGGTTCTCTTCTGCTGTATGCTTCTTAATATCTGCAATTAAAGAAAAAACAAATAAAAACTCCACACACATTACAACTGCCTGAAAAGAAATATGAAAAATTCAAGTTTAAACTGTAAAGGCAGATAAGATGACTGAAGAAATCACATCTATCCTGGAGTCCAAACTCTGACCAAGTGGGGAACTAGGCTGAGTAGCAATTGTCCAGGCATCTCATTAAGAAAAAACACACACACAACACAAAAACCAAACCCTTACACTATTAAAAAAAAATGTTGAAGCACAGAGACAAGTATAAAAGTCTTTTTCTACCTGAAGCAAAAGGTGATGGTATGGATTTTTATTATTTTTAGTAAATATACTCATTATTGCAGTAAGTGGTTGATACCAGGTAGAACACATTAACTGTAAGCCTTGCCAATACAAATTGCTCTCTAGTTTACATTAGTTTCATTTGAATCTCAATTATATTC
The DNA here is from genome assembly GCF_000695815.1 of Acanthisitta chloris. Lineage (NCBI taxonomy): Eukaryota > Metazoa > Chordata > Aves > Passeriformes > Acanthisittidae > Acanthisitta > Acanthisitta chloris. The sequence continues at coordinate 104,550 of NW_008655781.1, forward strand.
TTGTTTGAAGAGACAGAACTGTTTTCAGTGCAAACTTTTCCTCTACCTGTAACATGCATACAAATATATGACCAATACATTTAGTCAAAAGTGTGACTTTACTGGTTGGTCTCACTGACTGCCAGTAAGCATGATTAGCACCCCGAATCACCCTTGTTTTATATGAGAAAAGCTGTTCCTAATGGTGACAAAGAGTAGACATTATCTTGGTTTTAACACACCTTGAAAGACAAACGAATAAAAATTGTATCACTAAGTTACCATTTAGCAGTAGAGCAACACTCGGCAGCCTTTGAACAGGACGGATAAGGAGTTCAGCCAGACTCTGGCGGCCACATTCGGGTTTGCCTTGGTTTATCTGGGGAAAAGAATGGGCAGAAGGGAAAGAAAGCTTCTTTTTTTTTTTTTTTACATACACACACAAAAGCAAGAGAGTAGAAAAAAAGTCTTCCTTGAAAGTAGAATTGCTGTACAAGTTTGAGAATTGTTCACCACAGATAGTCATTAACAGATCATGTTAAAAAACACATTCTATTCAGAACCGCACAGTGATTGATATTCTCAGAACATCTACTTTTAAACTGTTCATGTTATCAACCCCTCAGTCCTAATTCCAGTTTATGTGGAGTCAGACAGGGGATGGCCTGTGCTCTTATTCATCCCCTATCTTTTACATATCAGTACTTTGATGTAATTCCTAGTACCTCAGAAAACAAGCTGAAATCTCTCAGTTTGATTCCTTCACTACTTGAGAAACTTGTTGGATATACAAGAGTTAAATCTCCACTGCACTATTAATCAACTGTGCATACATATCTGAAGAACTCAAGAGTCTTAAGACTCATCTTCAGACAACTTTCTTTGAAGATCATCTTCCTGTTAGATCTCCACTGTTAGACTCCTATCATTAGTCAGAAGAACATTGAGATATTCTACCTCTCAGGAGCGTCACAGCTGCCCAAAGAGAGATAAAAGCTACTTCAGAAACAAGTCTTTCACACACAGGGAGTAGGACCAGTCAAAGCAGCAGCTCTAATTATCTTTACAGAAAAGAGAAAACATGCATTTGGGAGGACCTTTTACCAGCAACAAATGCATATGATCAAGTGACCTTGAAAGCTGTATGACAGAAGAGGAATTCAGGCCTCTTAAAAAGGAGTCTTATGAGAAGCTTGAGGCACACAAGTTCAAATCCTTTCTACTTCTGTCTCACCAAGAGATGTACATACTCCTTCAAGCTTCCAAAATTTCACATTCGTCTGTCTACTGCATTAAGTAGTACATGGTAATAGTCTCCATGTTCTACTCACAGACTTAGTTCTGCAGACACTTACCTTTAGGAAGGCATGAAACCTTGGCTTCTGTTTTTCACATCTCGTAATAGTCTCCTTGCTCATTTCGAAGAAATTCACAAACGGAGGGTATGTTTTCACCAAGTCTTTTGACTGCAAGAAACAACTGTTAGGGCTCTGCTTTACATATCATGCAGCATTTGTACATATGTTCATATGTCCTGAGCCACACAAAGCTGCTCAAAGACACATTTCAATACAGAATAATGAAAAACGTGTTGTAAACCCACACGTGTTCACAGAACAAGTTAAGACATTTTTCTGTGCCAGGCGCCCAAGACTCAATACCACTGATTAAATGCAGACTGCTCTCAGAAGCATCCAGCATACATGTGAATCTTAGAAGCTGCTGAGCAGCTCAAGTAGAAGGCAGATTCTCACCTAGCAAGAGGCTTTTGGTGAGAACTTTGGAAATTTCAGACAGCTATTTTTTGTAGTCACTGCAATCACCTTTAAAAGACACCAAACCACCAGAAGCAATACCTTAGAGTGAAAACTTCTGAATGACAACATACTATTTGCCTCAAAATCATCAGGTCAGCAAAAGCACAAGATACATAGTGGACTACTTATGTTAGCATGCATTGCAGTCCCAGACCTAGCTTTCCTGTTCTACATATTCTGTAATCAGAAAAACACTTGCACATTTGAGTCCTTACTCACTTGCACATTTCAATTCTTGAAGAAAGAAGACAATAAGCTTCTGTGAAAAGTTATTTTCCTAGTTCTATACTATTTATCCGAAGCAATAGATAGCTAAGGGTACAGGAAGGACCTTTTAATGTCTGAGTAAAAAGTATGTCTGTAGTGTTTCAAATTAGTTCTCAAACTGTAGGTATTTGGAGTTTTGCTCCCTCATACCAGTGGACAGAGACACACACTGAAACTTGTACATGAATTATATCATCTAGCTCAACTGAAAAATCTGAACAAAAAATAAAATTATACAAATTTGAGTTCTTTCTCAGTAATGCTTTGCTTGTCTTTGTTAGCTCCTTGTTTGTAAGGCAAGATAGTAAGGCAAAATAGTTCTATGCATAAAAAATGAAACAGGAACTTACATATTTAAGAATGATATCACCAATACTTTTGCTTTCAGTCCAATTTATCATAAGATCTTCCAGGTCCTCCTAGAAGAGATGTAGGGATGGGGGAGGGAGAAAACAAGCTGAGCATGAAGTACAATAAAGGTGTTAAATGGGATCAGTGTTTTGCCAAATACTTATAATTAGTTTTGTTTCCATGCTGACAAAACAGACAATCCTAAAAGCTGGAGGGGCTGACTGTGAAATTGTACAATCTACTAAGGACTGAAAGCAAGAGATACAATTTCACAGTCAGCCCCTCCAATCTACTAAGGACTGAAAGCAAGAGACCTCTGGCTTACTGAATATGTAGTTCTAAATCCATGCCAGTAGAGCCTGGCAGTGTATCAGCACTAGCCAACTGTGCAACAAGATGACACTACTGCATCCAATACACTACAGAACATATTCCAAAGGAATATTAAAAAAGGATACAAAGAAGACAGTTGAACCAATTCTAACTAAGAGTGCACAACTAATCTAGGACTCTTAAGTCCGTAAGATAGGATTGAAATAGAACTAGCATAGATTCCCCTCACTTGCTATGCCAGGGTGTCAAGGAAAGTGACACCAAGCAGTTAAGCCTGTATCAGCTTGATGAGGATCAAGCTTATTCACCATCAGCTAATAATAGGGACAGGAGGACACAGCTGAAGGTTGAGGATTCACTTCAAGTGAAAAGGAATTCACTATTAATATTGGTTTGCTGCTGCCACTGTTCTTTTCTTTATTACACCAGAAATGAAGGAAAACACATCTAAGCAACACTCCCTACACTGCATGCTGCAGGTGAATCCTACTCAACCCATGGACACACATGTCCTACTTTCATCTCTGATGCGGGTACACATCAGTATCCAGTGTGATTAACTAGACTAGGTCCCAGCAACTGGGAAAAAAAACAAAAAAATATACAAACAAATCACTGAGTTGCAGGCAGTCTGCAAGTCCCTCTATTTTAAAAACCCTGCCATGAAATTCAGCCAGAATCAGACACGTGCCATTATTTGAAAGAGATTTTGTGAAGTGATATTTGAGGAAGACGTGCATCATTGGTTGATAGACATGCGTCTATTGTGAGATGGCTTCAGAGAGCACTTGCAATACAAATCAAAATATAAAGAAAGCCTCAAAAAACAGTCTCATAGGGAACTGTAATCAGCTTCTGTTAGCCCTCAGTACCACTAGGTCAGCTGCTTCAGAGCGAGATAGTTGTATGAGATAGTTTAATGGGTTGGTAGTTTTAGCTATCCTTCCAAGAGTCCTTGCTTACAGCTTTAAAAGAAACACATGTCATAAGCACTTAGGAGTCAGACTATTATTGATTGATACCAGTGGCCCTTTTGACCGGTTTTGTATCAGTGACAGAAAACCTCCTACACAAAGATATTAGAACAGGGAAAGGAGAAGCCAGATCATGAATAGCAATATAAATTACATGCACAATACTCAGACTTCAAATATTTATAACTGTTATATATTCAAGCATATTTTGGATTTGCACACAATTCCATAGGTTGAATAGTATGCAACAGCAGCAGGACAAATCTATACCTATCCTGCAGATGCAACTGAAAGCATAAGAAAAGATTCCAAGTCTCTATGAGATCTTCCCCTGCAGGGAACAAGTTACAGCTTGCCTTGATTTTAGTGTGCACATCAAGAATATCTGGAATGCTGCCAAATATGGTCTTTATCTCTTCCTGAGCAAGAATTGGGCCCCCAAGTTGTCCTTCCTTCTCCAGCGGAACCTTAAATAACTGATGAATTAAAAGAAAAAAGGTTAATATCTTTCCAACTGCCAAAACATTGTGCTGGAAATAGTTATAAAAGGAACAGTTCTCTTCCTTCCAGATCATATTTTCCTTCAGTCACAAGCTTGAGACACTCCCATTTAGCCAGAGTGGGTTATAGAAGAGTAGTTTGAAGACACAAACATTTAGTTCGATGCATCTCTACAGCATAACTTCCTTTCACTTTCTTTTCTACTCACACACATCTTGGTTGATTCTTTAAGCAGATAATCAGCTGCAATGGAAATAAATTTTCAAGAAATTAAGCTCTTCCTGTAAGTTGTTTGCTGTTCTGCTCTTCTTGGAATAATAATACAAAACCAAAGATACAAAACCAAAGCTTTCCCCTCTGCAATCTCTATTCACTAATATCTAAAATATCTGTGTCACAAAGATCTTATTTTCCTGGCACTTGCAATGTCCCTACACATTGCAATTCAACTGCAGATCCCAGATTAGAAATTGTGTTTTCCAACCATTACAGACATTAAACATCTTTATATGTCAGTAAAATTACATGTGACTGCTTACACTGTCATCTTGCTATGAACCTGTGATGCACCCAAGCCCTCAAAACCTCCAGATCACAAGCTGAAAATTATAATTGATATCTTATTACAATTGACCTGTTCTTGCCTTCAAACCAGCTTACCTGAATGATTGTTGTTAGAATATCAACATAGTTACTTTCTGTTTGATACAATTCCTTTGCAACCTGCCACCTCGCAGACTGCTTTAGTGGAAGAGGAGTAGAGTTTTTGGAAGGCCTTGCACAGGATTTTGGTGTTTCTGATGAAGAGATATTCCCAAAAGAAAATAGAGCTTTATTACAACAGAGTTCCTAAAAAAAGCTTACCCTCAAAGACAAGAAAAATACACATCAGAATTTTTAAGTGAAAATAAGTTTGGGGTTTTTTTTATAGAATAACCTACAAAATAGCCTTTTAGTTATCAGGGCTCTTTCTAGAAAATGGCTTTCTTTATTACAGCCTAATTATAGAACAACAATAATATATTATTCCTCAAAATTAGTCTCAAACTAGTAAGCAATTTACGGACAGGTCAATGACTTGACCCTGTTATGTTTAGTAGGAAGCAAGGATTAGGTGCTGAACATTATTTAGCCATACACTATGTACAAAAGTACTTTCCTACTTGCACTTTGCCGTGTAAACAACTATCTCTCAGCTGCCCTCCATCCCTGCATTAGGCGTGTAGCTCAAAACCAGCTATTAAAATCAGTCCTTGCATGCAACACTTTTCATCCTATTGGGGGAAGAGGAGGGACAAGGAAGTCACTTCTCTTAAAGCTAAAGCCAAGGTCCATGAGTTTTAAATACTTGGTATTGGACCTTAAGAGACCTGCACTGACTTATTCTGAGATCAAAGTTCATTACTGTCACAGTTACTGTGAAGTAAGTACCTTTCCTGTTGTTTACAAACAGCACATTCTGAGACTGTCTGTTGCTGTTGCATTAGAAGAAAATTTCATACCAGGAGTAACAAAAGCACTAGCATCATCTAAAAAAGGCTGATCCTTCCTGAATGCCTTCTGAATTATCACTTACAGGTTGTGCCTCAGAGTTATTTGATTTTGACTTTTTAAAGCAGTAGTAACTCCAGATACCTTCTCTGAATGATGAAACTGGGGTATTAGCTTCAGACTAATCCAGAATTCTGCAGTTCTCTTCCACAAGAACCACGTGCAGACATATTAGAATTCCTTTGCCAATTTGCTCAAAACCTGTTGCTAATTGACATTCTTGTGAAATTTTAGACATGACAGTTTGCTGGCACAAATCATGTTACTTTAACAGAGCATCTCAAAGACCTAGGAGTAGGCTGTGAAGGAATTTTCCTTTTAATTCCTTTAGTAAAGAATCTTTATCCTCCTTCCTCCAAGTATCCTACTGTAGAGTATTTTAGGTTATTTACTGTTGACTGTGTTGGGTATTTGCTACAGTCAGCAGAGCATTAGAACCATTTTGGAGTAACACTGTACTGTACTTCCCATATATCAACTCCCTGTCTTTTCCTTCAGATTTGAACATGCTTCCTGTGACAACTAGAGGAAGCCTGGCCTCTGTCTGAACACTTCAACTCTTTTTGCACATTTTGAAAAGGCAAAAGCCTGGAATTACTTAATCAATCTGTACCAAAACCTGTAAGACTTCCCTACCCCTACCATTTCCACTTGTATGCAAGAGAGCTCTTAAACACCGCGAGTATGTCTGAATGGAAGTTCTTAGCTCTACCTCCATTGGTAGTGCTTGACTCTGGAGTGTTGGAAATATCCAGCAAGGAGCCAATGGAAAGTGAATGTTCAGCTGAGGGGCGTTTCCGAGGAGGGAATGGGGACATGTCTGTTTCCCTGGTCAGTTGTGCAAGAGTCTCTTTCAAGCGGCGCCTTTTGCGATTACTGTTTGGGGTACTCAGGGAAAGCAGTGACACAGACTTCTTCAGGCCAGGACTCTCTGACTGTAGTGAAAAAAAAAAGCTTAGTTTAGTCCTTTTACTCACTGTGTCCAGTTCAACTCAGTGTAAAGGCAAGTTAATTGCAGGGATCAGCACACAAGGGGTATTTCTTAGGGAAGTAGAGGGAAAATGGGTAAAGCTGTTTTTTCCCCCCTTTTAAAACTGAAAACCACAGCAGTGTTTTGTTTGACAAAAAATACAACCTTTGGGAAGCAAAATAAGCTTAGTTTAGTCCTTTTACTCACTGTGTCCAGTTCAACTCAGTGTAAAGGCAAGTTAATTGCAGGGATCAGCACACAAGGGGTATTTCTTAGGGAAGTAGAGGGAAAATGGGTAAAGCTGTTTTTTCCCCCCTTTTAAAACTGAAAACCACAGCAGTGTTTTGTTTGACAAAAAATACAACCTTTGGGAAGCAAAATTTTTTCCAATATTTGACTAAAAATACAACCTTTGGGAAGCAAAATAAAGTTTTTTCCAAATTAGCATTCTATGTATGAAATTCATAATGGATTATCTGGAACTGAAATACTGCTTTAAAACATCTGATCTCTGCCCTCACACGTACTACTGTGCATGCTAATTTAACCTCCAAATAAATGCTGTGCATTGTGTGAGATTTCAACATACCTTCTCAAACAAATACATGGACTCTCCAGCTCTGGCATCCATTTGAATGCTTCCCCAAAACCACTAGAGAAAAAAGGAAAACACACATTAAGAACACATTACAGAGCTTCACACAAAGTTAAATAATATATAATAGTCACACAGTTTATAGGCTATATGCAAACATGTGACTTGGTCTGAAAAAATGTCTCTCACATACCAAGTACTATATGAAAACATTCTTTCAAGGATTTTCAGCACTAACCTCTTGCTTTACAACATAAAGTTTTTTTAGAGGTTCAAATGGAAGATCTTTTACAGTACTTTCTTCAACCACTAAGTGGGTACACCTTTCATCACCAACTGGCAAATAATGTCCTCCTAGATAAAAAGAAAAGGCAAATTAGCAAGAGTAAAGAGTATTATTGTTGGAAACCAGTATCTCACTTGATAGTTTTGTGATACCTATCATAAACTCCACTCCATTCTTCCCACAAAACAATTTTCATAAACAACCACCTTGCATTTCTGTCATTTCTTCCATGTTAGCTTTCTCATCATCAGAGAATCCCAGGAAACTTAACATGCAATCCTGGAAGGGAGGAACCTTGAACTGATTTCTGAAGTCATCATCAGCTGCACAGAAATCACTGAAAAAAAAAAAAAAGGTGCACAAAAGGTCACTAAATCAGTGCTATGTCACTATTTAAGCAGAAGCTTAACACTGCAGGTGAATAGGATAAAAGGTTAAGGCTGAAGGAAAATAAACACCTACATTTCATTCCTTTTCTCCCAAGCCTTATAAATCCACTCAGCTTTCACAATAGGAGTACCAAGACTTACAGCAATCTATAAAACAGAAAAAGCATAAGTTATACCAAATGTTTCCATTTAAATCTTTCCCATATCAAGAAAAATTTGTAACCCTCCTTTTACTTTTCAAGACAGATACTGCAAAAAGTTAATGTATTCCTTCAAGAATCATATCCAACTGCATCTCTCTAGAGTCAGAACACATGAATTCAGTGACTAGGAGGATCAGATCAAAACGGTGCACTTTTGAGCAAGTGTCAAAATAGCTATTGTTAGTCTGATATCCTTCATCACTCTCAAAACCACGAAGTCGAATCTCTATTCCAGTGGAATACAGAATCTTTATTCTGCCTTTGATACTTTGTATGAAGACAAACATCCCAGCCTGCTTTCATCAAAGAGAAAGTGACCATCCCAAAGGTAACTGCCATGACTGCATGAGAGATTGCAAAGTTTTCCTACTTTTTCCCCTTTGAGTTGGCAGAAAGGAGTTTTTGAACAGAAAGTAGGACTTCTCTCCCAACTGGATGATTAAAAAGAGACTCGAAAAAAAGCTGCAGCCTACTAACAATTCAAACAAGGGAGAGTCAAGGGGCTTAGATATTGTTACGTCATATTAAATAGTACAAAAACCTATAAACTTTCATTTATTTCTAAACTGAACATACATGTCCTGAAGGATTCCCTTTTGGTGTCAGAAAACAAACCAAAAAAAAAAATCAACAACCAACAAGATGCTCGTTTATACTTAAAGGAAGATTTGAATCTTTATGTGTAACAAGTTAATAATTTTTAAAAGAAGATGCACATAAATTGAGTACTGAAGTTTTATGCGAGTTACCTCAAAGTTTGTTAGGACAGACGAAAAAAGCAGGTGTGGATAGATAAACACTTGCTTGGCAATGTCTGAAGTACTAGTAAGATCAGTACCTGAACATTCTGAATCTTGTTGTTTATGAGTCTCTTTCAAAACCACTGCATTCAGGCAATTTATATTATTTAGGTCTCAAACAGAAACAAAAACATGCCAAAGCTCAACACCAGATGGAGATAAACTCACTATTACAACTAATTGTTGTTGGACAGGAATAAAAAGCAACCTGTGAGCTGAAGTATAACAAACTTAATCTACAAAAACCAAATTACAAGAGTTCCCATGAAGTACCAACTCAAGCTTACATACTCTGAATTTGTCTCCATGTGTTGAGTTAGCCACCAGATGTGTAACTTTTGAGCTGAAGTCCCTTCGAATAATTCCACCCATATGATGAACCAAGGTCACTAGTTTCACCTGAAAAATAAAGATGAAATAAGCTTTCAGTCTATCTTTTGAAGTTTACAGTGAAGAGTGACAGCAGTACAAAGGCAGTTTATGAAGCAAGCTACAGAGAGTAACATTACATGTCTGGGAATAGAAATACTCCGATTTGTTCTTAAAACATCTTGCTCACATCTATAGAAGACAGAACTGATACATCAAAGAACCATTATTTTTAACATTTAATATAGCCTTGCTGCTTAGCTTGACAAAGACTATCCAAACCACCAGTGCTCTCAGCAGTATCACCTATCATGCCTTCACCTTTTCATGCACAATAGATTTGAAGCACCTTCTCCTCACTGATTTAGTGAATTCTACCTGAAGGGTCACTTGCAAGAATTTACCTAACATTACTATTTGTCCAATTTGAACCTATTAGATCAAACCTAGCAGATGTAAACCTAACTAATCCTAACACTGAAAGGCTTATGCTCTGGGATGTTTTTCCCCAAATGAAGATGTGGAGCCATGTTGTTGATTCACAGGTGTCTAATAGGGAAATTAGGTGCCAGCTACCTCACTGAAATGGAAAAGCAAAGTGCTGGAGTATCAAACCACTTCATTCCTAGATATACCAGGACTAAAGTCCTATAGCATGATAGCAAGGCAGCATGGCAGCAAGATATCATGCCTGCAAATGCTCTGAACAGAGCTACAAAGCTTTACTTGGCCACACTACTGCCTGTACAAAAAAAAGGACACTCCCAGTAAACATCTTATCTGAAGCCTCAATCTACCAATCTTTAAGCCCTACTGAATTAGGGCTGTTTAATGTCACTCAAAAAGTGACCAAAAATGACACAGATAAAATGACTTGGACAAGTAAATGGTTGTCCTCAAATATCACTGCCCCAGGACATGCAACAAAACAGAAGAACAAACAATTCATTATTCCCATACAAACTCTAGTCATGGTTAAACCCAGAAGAACAGAAGAATATCTTGAAAACGAGCTTAAGATAGTTTTACCAAGTCAAAGAAATAAAAAAAGTCTTACTAATTCATCCTTCTTTCTGAATCCTGTAAAGCACAGCACCAAGTTCAACATACTTGCACAGTACAGTGGACGACAGGAGAAAGGTAAAGGCTGAAAATAAGAAGAAAGCTTATTAGACAGCAGCACACTGCTCCCATTAAAGTTGTCACATCACCTTTAATACAGTAGTGTTATTTCTAGTACTAAAAAATGCACGACACACTAGTCCAAGTGTGCGTATTTAGTTGCACCTCAGCTTCAGGCCTGCCAGCATCCTGATAAAGTAACTAGAGCATCCTTAAGTTCCACAGGCAGCACTCCATCCTTTTATTTCCTCCCCAGTCCATCTGCACCACATGACAACCTTTGGACATATAAAGTGCCTGCTGGAGCCTCATTTGCATAATACCTTTCCTAATGGCACAATCCCAACTGGTAGTCAACAACTCTCACAACTACTGCAGCAGCAGTTACAGCCTTACCACTGCCTGCCTGTGCTTTCTCACTACATGCAATATTCTAACACAATAATAGAAACTTGCTTTTCTTTAAAATTCTATTGCTAAAGACATTTATGAGTGATTGGAAAAGCAAGAGAGAGATTATTTGGAACCCTTAATATTTAGAACTCACTGCAGCAGAGAACCACTGAGCTGGTTTCACCTCAAGCACATACCTCTCCTTTCTGTGCACAGTGCAGTACAACTGGAGGGCCGATGACACGGCAGTCAGCCTTGCAGAGGTTGGTGAAGATGGAATTTTCAAAGTCTGATACGACAAAGACAGTCTCAAATTCTGGGGAATCAGAATCTCCAAGCTCTTCTAACGTGTCAGTCTTTATGTAGGGCACTTTAATTTCCTTGATGTACAGGGATGAAGGGGAAAGCATTACTCAGGCAACATACTTGCACTAGTGACAAAATCCAACTGATTTTTATTTTGGACCATTAGGAAAATGATTGAGTCAGATTTCAGAGACAGACTCAGGATTTGTGAAAGCTGGATGTAACACACTGTTCTCTAGCATAAGAATAGCTATGAACTGCTGAATGTCTTAAATGTTTAAGCAATTCCTGCTTCTGAAGAATCAGAATTCTAGTTGCTTTCATAGTTTACATATCAGTTCACACTGATAATAATAATATTTGGAAATATCAACAGGTTGGGTGAAAAAACACAAACCTAAGCTTAAAAGATAAATGAAATTTCAGACTGTCATAACAGCTTCAGGTTCTTAGGGATGCTACTAAGAAGTAGCATCCAGCTTGCAACAGCAAGCTCTGTGCTGTGTAAGAGCTAGAGAACAGAAATCAGTTTTGTTCAATGCTTCATATACTTAAGAGCTCTAAAAATATCATCTATTCTGATTTCAATCATTAGTTCCAAACATTATTTTTTATGTTTTTCACATCAATAAACCATTTATTGCACTTTAGCTGAAATGCAGCTTTCAATTGAAAGAGAAGCAAATTGACAATTACGAAGTCAGTTCATAGCAAAAACTTATGTGTTGCCTGATATGAGCATGCAGCTGGATGTGTCCATTGATATTTCTATCCCCTGTTAGAAAACACCACAAGGCAAGAGCTGCAGATATTACCTCCGTATCTAAGAAAGTGTTTGTAAAAAGTGCCAGTTTTGACAAGCTGTGACACCAACAGGAGCATTAGTTTATACTGTGACCATTATGCCAAATTAATCTAAATTCAAGCGTGTGCACATCTCAGTCCCAGTGAAGTACAACATGCTGCATGCAATTACTTGTGCTTAATTGCATGACATACCATAAGAATAATACTTTTTATTAGTTTTTCTTCTGATTTATCAGGACTAGTTTCCTTTATCTTTATAACAGGTACTTCCATTATCTTAATGGTCTGTGGAAGAGGAGAATTTTAGTATAGAAGCAAATTGGTTACTAGAAGTCTGAAGGCATAACATGTCATTTCAGGGACTGTTTTATCTGAGACCCACATACCTCCAAAGCTTTCAGAAGATCCTCATGCTTCCCTGCTTCCTGAACCAAAACCACTCTTGTTTCTATTTGAGGCATTTCTTCTGTTCACAGAAAAACAAGGATAGTATTTGTATTTTAACAGAAAACTCCACGTTAGGTCTAAATCAAGTAATACTGTCTAGAAGAATACAGGCACACAGCATCCTTTCAAGATACCTTATTTATCAAGAACAAGCCTGAAATCAGGTGTTATCTCAAGATGTCCTTGAATTAAGGCAAACCTAGTTGACTTAGAGCCTAAGTTTCTAGGTGAAACAAGATCCTGCTATTCATGACCAGTTACCTTACAGTCAAAGCAAGAACATGCAAAAAAGAGTGGGGGCAGGATGAAAAAGGAAGGGAAGGGGAAAACACCCAACCAACCAAAACAAACAAAAAAAACCAACAAACCAAACAAAATTACTGACTTAATATTTCTGGGAGAATTAGATATCAAGACTTGCTAGAAAACAAGACTGCTGGTATATTTGCTAGTTTCTGTGTTACTAGCTGACAAGGTTCATTACTTCCTTGCTGAAACTGAGCAATTACTAGAAACTGAAGTTAGACAACTTGTTCTGTTTCTCCATGTATTAATAACTTTCAAAATATTAGCAGGAGGGTACAAGTGTTGCCTTCATGTCATTTGCACCAGAAGACCACCACTATATTTTGGCTACTGCATTGCGGGAAAACAAAAGGATCTTTTGCTGCTGTTGTTTTTTAATTTCATTTCAAGATTTGTTTGTGATTTTAAACTCAAGAATATTAATCTCTTTGAGGTCTACCTGTAAGAGCAGCTGTGGTTTCCAAACACTGGTGTCAAAATGTCACCTAGAATGATTTATTACACAGAAGAGGCACCAAATGGAACTGACAGCTTTCTGTACATCAGACAGAAGACTTGTTCAATTCCATGGCTGTAACCCCAAATTTTTACAACAAGATGAGTTAAAAAAGTCAAGACACTCCCTCTGCTGATGAAGGGATCCCAGATCAATTCTGGCTGCCTTATATACAATTCCAGAGTTCAGCAAAGCATTTTTGGTTTTTCAAAACTCAAATACCTACGAAGTAATCACTATTACAAAACAGCCTTAAAATAAGCATCCCCCATTACCTTCAACATCCAAAAGAGACCTAGGGAACACATTGTCTTTGGAGGTTTCTGTAATTTTTGAGTCAAGGACAGAAGACTCAGCCAGGAGGCTCCTCCCGGTCTCAGACACCAATGTACTGTTGTCAGCCATGATTATGTCTTGTTTCTTGCTTCAACAGCTGCAAGGTAAAGAGGCTAAACTAAGTTACTGTGCAAAAAGCTCATTAATTAGTCCAATGACTAAAGCAGTCAGAAATGACTTCAGAAAACAAAACATTTAGACTCTTACTACACTCACACTAATAGAGAAGTTCTGGAAGAGCATCAGGAGTCACACAGTTGATAGAAAGGACTGACAGCAAACCTGTTAAAGAAATGGTTCTGTAATTCACTTGCACAGAGAGCCAGAGAGAGGGAACTTCAGCTCCGAGCAGCAGGGGAGCACTAACTAGTGCTCATTTAAAAAAAAGCCTAGCCACAAAGCACCAACAAACTAAAAGCACTTATTTGCTTCAGTGACAAACTACTATAAGCTGGAGCTGAGACAAAGATTAGCATTGCTGAAGTGAATCATTCACAGAAGAACTAGGGTACACAAAGCATCTTGCTAAAATTTGATTTTTCAGGTGAAATGGATAGTTACTGTGATTAAAAGCAAGCACCCAGGGAGTAGAACCAGCACTGTTCACTCACAGAAAAATTAGGCTTCTTGAAATGCTTGAGAGACTCTACAAAGTTAATAAGCACATATATGTCTATCGGTATGGTCTAGTTTAATGTCCTACATTCACCAAATCATAATAGAAGTACCAATTTGTCATCAGATAAAGAGGCTTTCTGTCTTCTCACAGCTAGAGTGCATCTGTGCTGTTCCTGCCCATCAGACCAGGAAAGCCAGAATTCTTATTCCTCTCATATTCCGTACAGATACCTACCCAAATCTTGTACCAGAGAGTCTGTTCTAAGGCACCTACCCAACACGTAGCACAATTTCTTTTGTGCGAGAAGCAGGCACTGTGCATTTCCTGTGATTCATCATACATAAATGTCAGTATTTACACAGTGATATCAGAAGTTATCTAGGGCAGCAACTACAGCTGAACTGCTGTGGTCTAACAACCCTTTGTAGCACTGTAACTGACATTGTTCTCCTCATGAGTCTAAATACCCCTTTAAAGCAGCAGCCACCCAAATAATACATTAAAGCAAAGCAAAAATCAGAAGACAAAAACCAACGGGTGTTTTGGCATAACAGCAACACAGAAAAGAGTTTATCTTCTAAAGTTTGGATCACATTTGGGACTCTTGGACAGGATTCATGTCTTCATAATACACCAGTAATATAGTGATGAGCAATATGTCAACACTACAAAACTATCATAACTTTATGCATATTTGCTTATCAAAATTACCACCCTAGCTGCAATTTTCAGGTCACACACAGCTGTGCAGGCTCCAGGAAATTATGTGTCCTAGCAGTAAGTCCCTGTCACCCACTTAGTTTATCTCAGAACAGCTTAAGACAGAGCAAGAGGACAAAGTAACATTAATCATAAAGAGTTTGTGGGATAATCTGTCCAAGAGGTTTTAACGTTACCACCAAGAACTGTTATAAAATCACCTCTTCTGTGCTTTCCTCCACCCTCACAGCCAAAATCATGGAAGATTGAAACCATATCATTAACAGTGATTACCACAGACAGTTACGTTTAAAATCAAGAGAAAACAAGCCCTCCAGTTAAGGGTACAATTATATTTAAATCCTAGATTATATTTTAAGTCTGAGACATCACTATGGTTCATGTACATGTTATTTGGTAATACAATAACAGCATGACAGGAACGTACAGAGAACTTCACAGTATATTTGGGAGAAGCTCATTTGGGCAGTGATTTTCTGCATGGCTTTTCCAATTTATTAATGTGATTCCAGCCTAGGTGTATTTTAAAAGCATTCCTTCTTTTAGTGGATAACGGAATACTAATGAATAAAGACACAAAGTGCCAGGACACGGAGGAGCACAGCGAGCACACACAGACACAAACAAAATAGCTTCTAAAACAGAAGTCAGAACGCCAACAGCAAGAGGATTCAGGCAGACCTGATGCCCTTCCCGCATCATACCCGCAAATCGCCTGCTAACAGCTCGCGGTAAGCCACAAGGACAGAAAACACCCACAGAGCAAACCACGTTCGTACAGCATGGGGACAACACCAAGACACCTCCGCGCTGCCCACTCCCCGCCAGGAG
>NW_008655782.1:0-19977 GCF_000695815.1 Acanthisitta chloris
CTTATTGTGTTTTGGCAGCTATTGCCCATCCACACTTTGAGATTAGGAGTTGAGCTCGACACGTTTAATGGACATCATTATATATCATCAATTGCTTCAGATGATCCAGCTGCAGCACTGGGTCTTCTACAACTGGAAGATGAACTTCTGGAGGTAAAAACCTAAGCAGAACCCCTCAGAAATAGAACTGATGTATTTCCTGTTTGCTTAGCCTTCTTAAAATGCTTGTATTAAATTCCAGTTTGGCTGCTGTGTGTGCAGTAGTAGTATTCCAGAGTTAGTTGTGGGAGTAGAGTGGTGCTTTGGAAGTCACATTCATTTTCTTCACTGTTTGGTTCCTGCTTTATGGACAAAATATCAAATTCTTGTGACCTCTTAATGACTTCATGTTGGAGTTTCTTTCTGAAATGTTTAACAGGAGTATCAAGAGTTGTAAGGGCAGAGACAATGTTAGTCTTGAATTATTTGTAGTCCTGCAGCTCAGTCCTTTGCACAGTTTGGCATTAGCTTTTGCGGTGGATAATCTTTCTGAATATTTGTCACTCCTAAAAAATTTACAACAATCTTAGGAATAGTGGTTCCAGTTACACATTATAACTTGCTGGTTGAGTGTTGAAAGACATTTGTGTGTATGAGCTAGTACATCAGTTTGTTTAAATATGTATAAAGAGGTTTTGGGGCAGCTTTAGAGTTACCAGAATCAGACCAGACCTATTTGCTCAAGAAAAACATTTGATAATATTAAGATAATACCTATTTGTGTGTCTGTGTACATGTATCTATCAGTATCTCAGCTTGCAAGTGAAAAGACATTTATTTCCCATTAAATACTTGCTCTTGGTGGAATATTTTGATACTTGAACCTTTTTTTAGTGGATGCAAATAGTGTTTAATGGGAACAGGATTAGGCCTTCTGAAAGATTGATTTGTCAGGTGTGCAGCTATTTTGCTTTTACTTATTCACCTTTTAACATCAAAAATTCATACTTGATATCGCTAAGACCTAAAACATTTTCTTACTGCTTAATGGAGGAAATCTTGATTCCTAAAGGAAAGGATTAATGGAATGCTGGAAGTGTTGTATAAATTCCTTGGCCACTAAACAAAAAATTCTGTACAAAAAGCAATAGTGCAGTGCTGTAGAGTAACTTAGGAAACTTTAATTGTGTATATTTAACCGTTTTATATATTCCTGTGTACTTACAATTAAATTCACAGGTATGTCCAGACCTAGTGAGCATAAATTCTTTTCCTACTCTGTAGCTGGGGAAAAAAAACCCGACAAAATAAAAATGTGCTCCAGGGCTAAAGCTCTGTATGCCAGGTTTAGCCCAGGCTCTGTTTTTGCAGCCAAGTTATAAATCCCCTTAAATAGGGGTTTGCAGTGGAAAAAGTGACAGCCCCACTCCCCAAACAAGCAGCCCTACCTAGGCCTGATAGAGTTGGGATTAAAATGTGATCAGCAAGGAATATTTTTAATATATACTGAGGTTGAATGTTTATTTTTAATGATGTATTTGAATTCTGTTAGAAAACGGTACTCCTCCCCTGCCCTAAATTTGAGCTAATTTCGTTGTGTTCTTTATTTGGGAGTAAATTGCTTCCTTGTGTCCTTCTAGTTTTGTAAGATGTCACTCCTATTTCATGGCACAGCTAAGTGGAGTGGTGTGGTGAATGAATGGGTGTAGGGCACCTTGCCTGCTCAGAGGCTGATTTCTGGCAGCTGCAAAAAGAAGAAATGGGAGTCCCCAGGTCTGCTGGGGAGTGCACAGTAGCTCTTCCCCATCAATCACAGGATGCTGAGAAGTGCTGGTAACTTTCCACCACACTGCCACTCTCCATGCATTAAAAAATCCTTACGCGTAGATCCTTCTGCTTAAATAATTAACTAATGGATTAGCCTGATAGCTCAGCACTTGCAGTAATTCTTGCAGAAAAAACCCAGAGCAGTTCGTCTTACTGTGCAAGAGGCCAGTTACACCACTCAATTTTTCTCCTTGGCTGGGATATACTGCGAAAGGAACTCTGTGTTTCCCAGCAATATAAACTATATTTACACTGCAGAAAGCACAAAGGAAAAGGTGGGAAAAAAATAGAAGTGATCAGGAAGAAAATGTTGGTTAAAGTGAGCTTGCTGTGTAGCCTTGCCTAAGTCTCTCTCAAGACTTGGGAAGTATGCCTCTCCCAGGCAACCGGCAGGAGGACAAGAGGGCACAGACTCAAGCTGTGCCAGGGGAGGTTTAGGTTAGATATTAGGAAGAGATTTTTTAAGGTGAGAATGATCAGGCATTGGAATGGGCTGCCCAGGGAGGTGGTGCATCCACCATCCCTGGAGGTTTTCAGGATGAGACTGGATGTGCCATGGTCTAGTAACCACGGTAGGGTTGGACTTGATCTTGGAGGCCTTTTCCAACCTGGTTAATTCTGTGATTTTATATGGTGAGGCTCTGCCTCATGTACACACATCCGGTGGTGTGTACATGTCTGATGTATGTTTCCGTGCTCTATTTCTTAGGATCAAATGTGTTTTCATCTGCACTAGCATTGCAGTTTGGGTATGGAGGGAAGTATTAGAGAGAATCTTCAATCATCTCCACTTACTGTGCTTTGGTTCCTATTGTGGAGTGACTTGGATGATGATGCGTGTTGAATTCCTAAAACAGTGGTGGCATTCCAGCAACTTTTGACGTTTGATCCTGAGAGCAGACTTGAAGCAGCCTGTAAGAAATCCCTGAAACACAAGAAGTGTTGGGATTGAGTCCACAGCACTCATTGGGTTAAACCTCTGCTCCTTTGGGGATGTAGTGCTGGTCAATATTGATGTTCACATTAATGACACCTACTGATGTTCTGCTTTCCTCATGTTTAAGGATACTCCTATAGTGCAGTCATATGTACACTCATGATATTGCAGGTTACAAAGTAGTTAAAAGGGGGTGAATCACTGTGGGTTTATTTTCCTGAGGAAGTAGATTCTGAGAGTTACAGAATGGTTTGGGCTGGGACACCTTCCACTAGCCCAGGTTGCTGAGAGCCCCATCCAGCATGGCCTTGAACACTCCCAAGGATGGGGCATCCACAACCTCTCTGGGCAAAAATGTACAACTGTAGTATCCCATTTCTAAAGCAGCATTATTCTATCTGTCTGTATTTTTTCTGGTTCAAACTGTGGTTTAAGACATCCATTAACAATGGCCTTATGGTCTTCTGTTGCCATTCAGGATCTCAAGCTTATGGGATGGTAAGCTTTGCCCCTTGTCAGGGTTTTCTGATTAACTGCTTACACTAATTGGGTTTTTTTACTATACAATCATTCTTGCATGTTTTCTGTAGGATCTTGTTTAGTTTCAGCCACTTTGTTACATTTTAAACTGAGAATCATAGTGTCATTCAGGTTGGAAACATCTCTAAGGTCATCAAGTCCAAGTGTTAAACAGGTTGTGCTAGTTCTGACTTCAAGTTTTTGATTAGAGCTTTGTTAGATTGATTAGAACCTATGTTTTCTTAAAGTATTGTGGGAATTTTTTTTCATTCAAACACATAAGCCTAATGCTAAAACAAAAATCCCCAGCAAAGAAACAGGTGAGAAAGAAATAAGAATTCCAGGAAAGATTTATGCTACAAAAAACAGTGAGCAGGAAAGAAATTAAAGGAAACCGAAAAGGGCAGAGATATGTAGCAGTCAGTAGGCACAAGATCTTGCAGATGAAGTTTAAGTCATAGAATCATCAAGGTTGGAGAAAACCTCTAAGATCATCGAGTCCAACCATTAACCTGCCACTGCTGTAACCCTAAACCCTAAACCATATCCTTCGGTGCCACATCCAGACACCTCTTAAACACTTCCAGGGATGGTGACTGCACCACCTCCCTGGGCAAATCTATTCCAGTGCCTGAACACCGTAACAGTGAAAAAACTTTTCTTAACATCTAATCTGCCCCTCCACTGTGTCAGCTCAAGCGCGTTCCCTCTAGTCGTCTCCCTGCAGCCATGGCAGGACAGACATCCCCCACCTCTCTCCAGCCCCTGTCAGGGAGTTGTAGAGAGTGAAGTCTTGCAATAATGAATATATTCTTCAGAAGCATATGTTAATAAAACTGTACAAGCTGTGCCAGAATCCCCAGGTAAAATTTTCATACTCAGGTGGGGAAAGACATAAATACAAAAAAAAATTAAATAAAATAATTCAGTTGATTTAATTATCTTAGTGTGGCTGTGTTCCCCTTCTGTTCAGGTCAACGGAGTCCAGCTGTATGGAAAATCCCGGCGTGAGGCAGTCACTTTCCTCAAGGAGGTTCCACCCCCGTTCACGTTGGTTTGCTGTCGGCGACTCTTTGATGATGGCACTGAGTCACTTGTGGATGAACCCACCATGGGAGTCTCCCCTCCAGAACAAAAGGTAGACTTCTCATGTCATGCACTGTGTAAAAGGACAATAATTTCTTGGAACAGTACATGTATTTCTGAGTTTATACAAGTTGGTCATGAGATGTTTCATTGTGCTCTAGAGACGAGGTAGGTAAATCACTGAGCTGCGTGCTGACTCTGTACATCCCATTTATCATTCTTACCCTTAATAGGTGAGTGAGAGCTCTGAATTATACTAAATCACATCCTTGCCACCATTAGCTGATTACTTCCATGTTCTGAGTAGGTTTTTATAGAACTGGGGAAAAAAAAAATGAAGCTTAATGTTTCTTTCCATCGCAGAAGCTTTAAAGTCTCAAACTAAAACTTCACATTTGTGGTTGTTCTATCTGAAAAAAGTATTTACAGCTTGACTTCTCATCTTTTCTGATGGTGTGCTCTTTCTATTAGCTGTCTGTGGTTAAATCTTTTATGCTATTTATTTTTCCTTTATGCATCTAATGGGACAACTGAAGTTCATCAACGTGTAACAGGTTAGTGATATAATAACAATTAATTAGACTAACACGTGGGTATTTGTATGCCAGGTTGGGCTCTGATGCTCAAAACATGTAGGCATGGTCCCAGGGGAGTACTCAAGGCAGCAAGCTGGAGAAAACTGTGTTCATAATGTTCAGTGAAGTTTTAATTCCAGAAAAGGTCATATTTTAGGGCATGTATGCACCATTAATAAGCAAAATCTTGAAGGAATAGTGTTTGTAGTTAGTGTAGTATTTGAACTAGAGCTTTTATTTTCCAGGTGAAACCTGAGGAAGACTTTAATCCTGAGGAGGAAGAAGGGGAATTAGCATTATGGTCTCCTGATGTGAAGGTGATTGAACTGGAGAAAGACAAAAATGGTTTAGGATTCAGCATTTTAGACTATCAGGTATAACTAAAATATATAACTGTATGTAACTGTATAACTAAGTATCTTTTTAATCGTTTGTCTTGTATGGTGCCTTGAAATGTTTTGTGGTGTGACTCATTTGGCACTTGGGCCTAGAAATTATAGGCAGAAGTAATTTATTTTGAAGCCAACTCTACATTGTAAAGTGTTCTAAAGCTCTGATTATTGGGCATGATAAAGTGCAAAATCTTTAATCGAAGTGCACCTCCTAACTCTAATGACTAAATGTTGGGGAAGGTTGGTTTTTGTTGTATTTTGTTTTAACTTGGAATGGCTTTTCAGCTGTGAGTGTGGAAAGTGAACGTTCTTGGGTATTGCAACATCATTTCCTGTGTACCAAATATAATGAGAATTTGGCTTTTTCTCCCCTCACTGCCCCAAATCACCTTTCATTTATAAATGGAGCATAGACCTGTGCTGGTCTGGGACCTGTGGTCCCACTCAAGTCAGAAATACTCACTCAGGCTTTGAGTCAAGACATGAAAAGTAGAGTTTGTGGAAGTAGCTTTACCAGGACTGACCTTCACAGTCCAAAGGGAATGTCAGGGCTGACAGGTGAATTGGTGTTGGAAACTCAGGTTTCTGTAAATGCGAATTTGGATTAATACATTTATTTTATTTATTAGTTGGAGTTGATTATATCCTTAATTGTTAAACTCCTTAGAATCCACAGACAACTTTAATGGGGGAAAATTCTACTCAAATTAACAAATCCTTCTTTCAAACATATTGGCTTCAGTTAAATATATAGAAGCTCTCAAAATCTGTAGTCAGAATGAAATGTTCTTCATGTTTCTAGTCAATGTGATATATTTTTTAAACCTCCAGTCATCATATTTATAAGGAAATAAAATAGCTGGATCACTATAATAATATACACATCACATCTGAGTGCTGCCTAAACATTGTAGTTTAATAAAATGTGTTCAGCTGTTGTGCATAAATGTCAAGTGATATAAAATTCACTTTTTGATACAATAAGGCATGAATTGGGAATGAATTAGAAGGAAAAATATTTGAAGTAGTCTGCAAAACCATTAATTCTATATTTTACCAGTGTGATTTAAGATTCCTGAAAATAGATCCTGTTAGTCATTTTCGCTGACACATGTTGTGTTGCAGTGCCAGCTTCACTAAGGAGTTGCTAGGAGTCTTTACAGAGCAGTAATACACAGATTTGCTTTTAAGTTCTCATATAATCAGAATTAATGAAGGCTTTAATAACAGGCTTTTTATTTACTTATTCGCAGATGCAAATACATGAGCAATGTTGTGGTACTTTCAGCTAAATTTAAATACATTCTAATCAATTCTAAATGAGTGGTAAACCACTTAATCTCAGATCTTTATAATTTCAAGATATTTATGTAGAAAGTATGCTCTTTTGTTTGGGATTTGCCTCTTAGATCTTTCACACTTTTCATCATCTGCAGATTAATTTCTGTAGAGAGATATCTGTGACTGTGTGTTTATGTAAATACATCCATCACATTCTTGAGTGCAAGGCAAGGGAAATAAATAATTGTCCATGCTAGATTGGAGGCAGGGAAAAAAAAATTGTATGTGGATCCTGGGAGGCTGTTGGGAATTCTTAAAGCAGATTTGCTTAAGAGCACAAAATTATAGCAGAGTGTTTAATTGTGGGTTAAAGGACCTGGAGACCCTTTAAATACTGAAACTATTTTTTAGGCACATACTCTTTGTTTTACAAGAGAAAATTCAATCCTTATAATGGCAAATGATACTACTTGCACTACGCAGAATCACAGAATGTTAAGGGGTTGGGATGGAGCTTAGGGATCATCCAGCCCCAACCCCCTGCCCTGGGTAGGAACACCTCCCGCCAGAACAGGTTGCTCAAGGCTTTAGACAACCTGGCTGTGAACACTGCCAGGGCTGGGGCTACATATCCACTATTGATTTTGCTCCTTTTGAATAATGATTTTTAGGGGGTTTTTTTTAGATTTTTCTTATATAAAGATGAGTCTTCCCATGGCCTAGCTTCATGCATCAAGTGCATATCTGAAGGGCCTACAAGGGAGCTGGAGAGGGACTCTTTGTTAGGAGCTGCAGTGATAGGACAAGGGGTAACGGGTTCAAACTGAAGGAGGGAAAGTTTAGGTTAGATATTAGAAAAAGGTTTTTTACTGTAAGAGTGGTAAGGCATTGGAATAGGTTGCCCAGAGATGTGGTGGCTGCCCTGACCCTGGCAGTGTTCAAGGCCAGACTGGATGAGGCCTTGAGCAACCTGATCTAGTGACGTGTCCCCGCCCAATGGCAGGGGCTTGGGGCTGGATGATCAGTAAGGTCCATTCCAAACCTTAAATTCTATGATTCTCGGATTAGTGTTGGTGGAGGGGAGGAAACACTGTTTAAGAATAGATCTTGAGCAGAAGGCCATTGCTGGTGCTGCTAATTACACACAAGAACTGACTCTATCCAGTACAGAAATTTAAGGAAAGTTCGATCTCCCATACCTGACTCGGCAGTGATGCGACTGTACTCTGGGTTTTTAAGATCAAATTATTTCTGTGGCTGTTGATTGAAATGACACTTCAGAAATAGTGGAAAGACTTCGGAAAGATCAGTAGGAATAGTGAAGTGGCATCAGAGCTAAAAAACAAGGGAGGGACTATTATGCCATCATACTTTCCCCCTACACCAAGGTGTGATAACACCTTTGAAATGCCACTGCAGTGCCATTGTGTACCAGCCCATTTCAGTCTCTTCTGGTGAGAGTCTGGTGGCTGTTAGCTGTAGTATTTAAGAACCCCTGAAGTCCTGCTCACACAGACCTGCTTATTTCTGACAGTGAGCGATGCCAGACACACTGCAGAAGCAGAATGCTGCTCAGAAATTACAGACCAGGCTGCTTCCAGTGCTCTGGAAGTTTCTTCGTACTGTTTTCCATCCGTGTCTAGTACTTGTTTTGAAGCACAAGGCTTTTTACCTTTCCATCTTAATTCTGATTATGCAGTTAGATGTGGTACTGAATGCTCTGATGGTATATAATTTATTTGTCTTTTTGTTTCTCAAAACTAACTGCACACTCAGCATGAAGGATGTTGTGCCTCAGTTGTCCTGAATGCTGAGCTTCCCAAGTCACACTCTGGGAAACAGAATTAATAAAAACTCTTTGTGAGGCAGAATAGGAATCTGTGGAAGTAGAAAACTGAATGCTGAGATAGAGAAATTATTACTCTGGCATATTAATTTTTAATGGGCTGTCTTTCTAATAATGTTTCATCTATCAAATAAATGATAAGCATATCCCAAGGGACTTGCAGGATATTCCCAGAAATGTACAAGCATAATTCCAATGCCTATATGTTTTAATGAACTAATTACAAATTAATTATACCAATTATGCATAATCAATAGTATTTCTACTTTGTCCTGTGTTTTCTTTGGTCTGTCTTTAGGGATTTAAAGGCTTAAAGCAGAGCCACCTCTTTTTAATAAGGTTGTGCACATGTTCCTAAAACTTGGGATTCCATTGGAGAAATAAAGTAGACTTACCCCTTTGCTATATCAGGACTGTATTTATATAGGATATTCGTCAGCTTCCCATGATCACCATGTATAAAAAATCCCTCTTATTCCCCCTTTTCTAAGCATCCTATTTGTAATTATGTGATAGGAAATCTAAAGTCTTTGATTGCTGCTCTGTTGGCAGCAAGGTCAGTGCTTGGTGAGAGGGGAGGTGGATGGGAGGCTGATCCTGTGTATTCCTCAAATTATGGGGTTCACTGGATTATTTTCCTTCCTGTGCGATGGCTTATTGAAATAAGCAACACTGAAGAGGTCTTAAAGTGAAATCTTCTGTGTATTTTTCTGTTGTCAGTACTGTGTTGGGATCTTGTCAAATCTCTTAGGCCGGGCACTGCTTTTTCCTGATGATGCTTAGATGGGAAGCCTGCAGAAGGCTTTTGGACTTTAAAGAGGTGTGCTGTTCAGTCTCCTGGCCAACCTCTCCATGAAGTAATGTACTCTACCTCCTTTCATTTCCTTGTAATTTCAGTTGGAGAAGTTGCTCTCCCTTTCACCTCTTAACTAGATTTTATGTAGTGCTGCTGGCACAGTTAGTGGCAAGTGTGTTTGGATGGTGGATGAGGGATCTAGGACGCTGTTTGTCGAGTGCTTTGGGATCATCTGGGATGGAAGGGGCTATGGTCAGCTTATGTATTGTTCTTTGCCAATAGACCTGAAAGTATCCAGCTTAGCAGTAACTTTGTCTAGCCTGGAGCTAATCATAGAATCACAGACTGGTTTGGGTTGGAAGGGACCTCAAAGATCATCTAGTTCCAACCCCTCTGCTGTGGGCAGGGACAGATTCCACTAGATCAGGTTGCTCAGAGCCCCATCAAGCCTCCTAACCAGCGAGTCAAGAGCTGAGTTGTTGTTATTGAGACCAATCCCTTTTTCCTAGGAAGAAATTAATAGACATGTCATCAGGTTAAAATAGAGGAGAAATGCTGTCTAAAAATGATGGTGAGCCCAGGGCATTAGAGCAAGAGGAAAGAAACATCCCACAAGATGAAGACTTCTAGAGAAAAACAAGAAATCACAGTAGTATAAAAGGTACTTTGAGCCCTTAAACAGTGTTTAGCAAAGACCTGATGCATTGCAGGCTGACAGATCCTGTCAGTAATGTTTTACAGAAATACTGGAAAAACCACAGGTAGCTGAATTGCAGATTTCTCGAGGCAGTATTGACCAGAAGGTAACTTGAATGGTCTGATGAGCTTTTATCAAATTAAACAAAAAGCTGAATGGACTTTCTGTGGAGCTTAATTTACTGTGCTTTGAAGTCAGAGTCTTTTTAAAGCAGCTGGTTTAGAGTGCGTGAAACTGGAGAGGGTGAGGGGTGGAACGGGGAGGATTGACATTTTACATGGCTCTTAAGAATGCCTGTGAGATGCTGTTTCTCCCTGTCTGTGGAGAAAAGTAAGTCCTCAGTGCTTGGTTGCTTTTGCACAGTACTCAGCTGCCCTATAGAGCCGTTGGGCTGCAGGAGGTTGTGGGCTCACCTGTTCCAAGTGGTTCTTCCCAACATGGGTCCATGGAAGCACTAAGAGGCAGGTCAGCACTCCATGAGCTTCATGTTACCCAGGCCTGAAGCAGCATGAAGTGTGCCTGCCTTAGTCTGCCTGGGTCAGTGCTCCAGGAGCTCTTACTGTAGCCTAGCAATAGGGACCCCACAGCTGCCTGAGTTCTGGGCTTCACTTTATTATCAGTAGCAGTTTTTTCTCGCTGTTGAACCAAAGTCTTTTTCTGCTGCACATTCAGCAGGTTATGTTTTGTCCTTCTCTCAGGGAGCATGGGAAACAATTAT
Source organism: Acanthisitta chloris (assembly GCF_000695815.1). NCBI lineage: Eukaryota > Metazoa > Chordata > Aves > Passeriformes > Acanthisittidae > Acanthisitta > Acanthisitta chloris. Next base: position 10,654 of record NW_008655782.1, read on the forward strand.
TTTCTCTTTTCTGACAAAATCACTGCATAGTCATTCACGGCAGGAAGTGAAGCAATTTAAGTGTCTCCAAATATCTTTCCTCTTTTCTTTATGCCCCAAACAAACAGGCTCCAGATGTAGAGTTAGAAAAAAGCAAACTGACTTCTTATTTGTAGAAGGTGGTATTCAACTAGATTATGGTTTTTCTTTTTCTTCCTTGGCCTGTTCAACAGTGAGATGCAGGCTGGAATGCTTTGACATGTTACTGGCTAAACATTTGCCCTCTTGTGATAATTTGAGCTTTGTCTGTCTTGTGATAAGTTTGTTATGAACAAAGAGGCATATTCACATCTTTGTTAAGCACATTTTCACCTGATCATGTGATGGAAACCTGTGGCTTACTGGCAAAAGCTGCACAGCTGTATTAAAAAGCAGTTTTACAATGGCTATCAGCTTGGTACTGGGAAAACTGATAAAGGCAGCTTTTCTCCCATCTCTACAACCCATCCACATTCATTAACATCAAAGTTCTGTAAGCCTCAGTACCAACTGTGTTGGTACTCATCTCACGGAGGATTTGCTTCTCTCCCCCTATGGGAAAGTTCTACATCCTTTAAATCATATTAAGCTGCTTCATGTGTAAAATAATTCTTAATAGTGTGTCATGAATTGAATTCAATGTAGCTTTTTGAAAAATTCTCTTGGAGTTCAGCTTAAATACTACTTTTCAGGACTGAAGAGCCAGTGAATGCAATTGAGCACATTCCTAGTGAAGTTTCTAGGGTGTTCATGATTAGTGGTTTCCAAAACCTCAGTGCAACAGTACTAAAGCATTGGGAGACCAGAGACCACTTTAATAAGAAATCAAAGAGACTGAGTATCTCCATGTGAGATACAAGCAGAATCACGGGATAGCTTGCTGAGGTAGAGAATGTGGAGGCAGGAAATCAGGATGGGGCTTGAGTATGCCCTGACACTGGGCTTGGCTGGTCCTCAGTCTGACTCTGAGAAGTTAGGAAGGAATCTCATAGAATCACAGAATTATTTAGGTTGGAAAAGCCCTCAAGACAATGGTGTTCAACTGGTACCCCAGCACTGCCAAGGCCACTGCTAACTATGTCCCCAGGTGCCACATCCAGATGGCTTTTAAATCCCTCCATGAATGATGACTCCACCACTGCCCTGGGCATCTGTGCCAGGGCTGGACAGCCCTTTCCAGGAAGGAATTTCCCCTAATATCCAGTCTAAACCTCCCCTGGCACAACTTGAGGCTTTTTCTTCTTGTCCTGTCCCTTGTTCCGTGGGAGCAGAGCCTGACCCCACCTTGTTGCACCTCCTGGCAGGGAGTTGTAGAGAGCAATAAGGTCCCCTCGAGCCTCCTATTCTCCAGGCTGTGCCCCCACAGCTCCCTCAGCTGCTCCTCATCAGACTTGTGCTCCAGACCCTACCCCAGCTCTGTTCTCTTCCATGGACACACTCCAACCCCTCAATGTCTTTCTTGTCATGAGGGGCCCAAAACTGACCCTAGGATTTGAGGTGCCTCACAAGTGTTTAGCACAGGGGAGTGGTCACTCCCCTGCTGGACACACTATTGCTGACACAAGCTAGGATGCCATTTGCCTTCTTGGCCATCCAAGCTGTGCACAGCCAGTGTCTCTAGGAGAATGCTGTGAGAAACAGTGTCAAAGGCTTTACTAAAGTCTAGGTAGACTGTGTCCTGCTTTTGGCTGGGATAGAGTTAATTTTTGTCCTAGTATCTGGTGCAGTTCTGTGTTTTGGATTTAGCATGAGAATAATGTTGATAACACACTGATGTTTAAGTTGTTGCTAAGTAGCAATTACTCTAAGTCAAGGACTTCTCAGTTTCCCATGCTCTACCAGTGAGGAGGTGCACAAGAAGCTAGGACAGTTGAAGAGAAGTAGCCAAAGGGATAGTCCATACTGTAGGGCATCATGCTCAGTATATAAATGGAAGGAGTTGCTGCTCAGGAACAGGGTAGGTATCTCTCTGGTTTTTTTGTCATGTCCCTTTTCATTATATTTATATTAGTATTGTTATTATCTTTTGCTTTGTTCAATTATTAAACTGGTCTTATCTCAACCGTGGGTTATTCCAGCCAAAACCAGGGCAGCAGGTTACCTTGTAGCAGGAGACCAGGTTAGACAAGCAGGACTTGCCTTTCACAAACCTATGCTGACTGGGCATGATCCCCTGGTTGTCCTGTACATGTTGCATGACAGCACTCAAGATGATCTTCCTGGCACCAAGGTCAGGCTACCAAGCCTGTAGTGCCCTGCATCCTCCTTCCAGCTCTTCTTGTAGATGGGAGTCACATTTGCCAACTTGCAGTCAACTGGAATTTCCCCAGTTAGCCAGGCTAATAAATGATGGATGATGGCTTGGTGGGCTCTTCCACTGGCTCCTGCAGTGCCCTTGGATGGATCTCATCCATCGCCAGAGACCTGTGGATGTCTAAGGGGTGGAGCAGATCGCTCACCATTTCCCCTTTGGATTATGAGAGCTTCATTCTGCTCCCCATCCCTGTCTCTTCCAGCTCAGGGGGTTCAGTACCCAGAGACTAACTGGTCTGACTATTAAAGCAAAGAAGGCATTAAGTACCTCAGGATTTTCCTCATCCTGTATCACTATGTTTCCCCCCCACATCCATTAAAGGATGGAGATCCAACTTAGCCCTCCTTTTGCTGTCTTGTAGAGCAAAGTGGGATATCCTAGGGGCATCCCTCCAGTCTTTTGTGAGCTGCAGCAGCCACTGCTGTGGACAATACCTGAGTTTGCAGAGAAACTGGAGCATTACTGAGAACATCTGTTTTTCTTTGCTTTGTCACATATCCTTGAAATAAATGCTAAGCAGTATTATTATTATTAACCTTTTGAAATGTTTTCCCTATTCTCCTAAATTCTCCAATCTGGTTGTTCTTTTTCATTTCCTGCTTAGGAAGAATAGCTTTTAATAAAAACAAAAAAACCCAAACCAAAGAAATTCATTATTATTCCACAGATGTCTTCTGCCTGCGAGAGAAGGCGAGAATTTAAAGGGACAAAACTGTAGCTACATTTTCTGTAAACCACTTGGTAAATCTCAGCAGGAGACTAGAGGAGACTAGAGGAAGCTGTGCTGGTCTGGCAGTGGGCATGTGGAGACAGTGGAGCGATGGGTGTGTAAAAGCTCAGCCCAGACAGCTCCAAATCTGTTCTGAGCCGATGAGATTTGAGGTGAATGTTGGTGCTGATGGATAAGCATGAAGTATTTTGAAAAGTCATGGAAGTTATGAGGTATTCTGTTTCCTTAATACCTCACCCCTCTGGAAGATGCTGCTCCCCAAATCCAAATAGTACTACCACACTTGGAGGTTTTTCAGTCTCTTCTCACTGCCTTTCCCTATCCCTTGAAGTGTTCCAGGTCAGGTTGGATGTGTCTTGGAGCAACCTGGGCTGGTGGAAGGTGTCCCTGCCCATGGCAGGAGTGGAATGAGATGAGCTTTAAGGTCCCTTCCAACCCAAACCACTCAGTGATTCTTTGGGCCAAGTCACTATTTGCAGATCCTTGTTGCAAAAAAAACAGCCTGTCCTATGTCCCTACTTTCCTTTTGCTGCTTTTTCTATAGCAAATCTTCCATAATCCCTGCGTTCATTGTTTGTGAAGCAAGCTCTCCACGCAGAGGAGAGCTCTGGTTTGTGTGGAAACACATCCTGCACTTCCACAGGCTGTTCCCAGTGTTGAGGCCAGCATACCTCACTGGTGGAAGTGCTGCTGGGCTCTCTGGGTGGATTTTTATCTCAGGGATTCTTTGAATCTGAAAGCTGGCCAGACCCACAATGTGTGTTAAGACCCACTGAATGCAGGTTCTGTAGATGATACCGTTTATGCTTTTCCCCTTGGCTTGTTGGTATTTTTTCCTTCATTCCCACACATCTCTATCCCTTCTTTATCTCATCATACAGTGGCTTTCCTCCATTTCCTTGTGAGTTCAGGGATTTTTTCCCTTATCTCTGTGGCTTTTCCCTGTAGTCAGCACTCACTGTGTTTTCTCTGGAGCTGGAAAGTCTGGAAGTCTAAGATATTAAGAGAGTCTAATGAATGTAATCCCTGTGACTTTAGTTCTGTTGAGAGCATATATGAAAGGGGGATAAAACCTTAGGTTGATTGAGAAGTTTGATAAATTAAAAGATAGCTACATGCACCTGAGTCCACTGCACGGTGACACTTTCAAAACACCCATAGTCAGTGCCTATCTTTGATCTTTTTATTTGAGAATAGCAATAAGATGTTTTCCTTTTGATGATTTCCTGGGGGCACTTTGGTCCCAGCTCTCTGCTGTGTGTCCCTGTTCCACAGCAGATGAGTGGAGGCTGTGCCAGCCCTGCCAGACCCACGCGGGCTTGAGTCATCGCTGGCCACTGTGTTGGTTCTTGCTGGAGAAGGCTGATATGATTTCAGATGGTAGATGATGAAAGCCTGGTGTGGGAAACCCATTGTGCCACCTCCTCCTCTTCTTTTGCTGTTCTCTCCTCCTTTGGGTGGGGCTCTGGGTGGTTTGTTTCTGTTGTTTTTCCCTGTGAATTCCTGTTTCTTTGCTGACATTTCCCACAACAGAAGTTTTGATTAATGCCGGCTGCACACCAGAGCTTCTGAAATTCATTGCTTTATTCCCTCACTGCAGATCAATAAATAGTTATGTTTTATTTCCAGTGCTTTGCCTTACATCACAGCAAAGTTCAGCGTTCCTCCCTGAATACCTGTGTGTATTTGAGTTTGTGTTGCTTCAGCACATCAGCCTGTAGTTTATTTCCTTGGTACAGCCAGAGGCTGTGCGTTGTGTAATCTGCTTCCTGAGCAGTCCTGCTGACTGCAATCTAATGCAAGTGCAAGAGGCAGAAACAGGTCTGAAACGCTTTGAATTTCACTCTGATGCAGTGGATCTCACAAAAACTAGTTGAGCACTTTCTCAGGGATGTTTTTTCAGGCTTTAGAGTACCTCTGGCAGTTCCTGCAGCCAACTCCTGTAAACATGTTGGAGTGAATGAACAGAAGATTTGGAACTTGAGTCTCAGTCCTAAATTGAGGCCACCTTAAGGAGGGAATCAGACCTCACTCACAGCTGGCTGTCCCTCTCTTACCTGCCTGTTGGGAGGTACTTAGTGCTTTGAAAAGGCTGCAGGGTGCTTATCAGTCGGGAATCTTGTATCCCATTGGCATCGTTGGTGTTGCTGTGGAGGGTGGCTCTGCAAAGGGAATGACTGACACCTCACAAAATGAGAGCACAGACAAGTGTTTTGAGTAATTTCACAATACTGAGCACACAGGTACATTACTCATGTGCAGTTCTACCTTTGTTCTACATAATAACACAAACATAAAATGCTTTGGGTCCTTCTCATTGTTGACAAGGTATTCTCCTTGTACAACATCAACAGTGTTGTGTCTAAGGGTCCTCCAGTCTTTATTCACTGAAGAGTTTTAAATATGGCTATGTATGTTAGCCCTGGAAGTGGTCCCATGCAAAATGTAATGAAGCTGAGTTGCTCTGACCTCTGAGCTCGAATGCGTTTGTTTTGGCTCTCTCGCAAAAACCTGCAGTATACAAATTGGCACTTGTAAAAATGTTCAGATAAATCAAAAAATGGTACAGGGAGGGAAAACAAGTTTCAAACTGTTTCTTTTGGGATCCTTCACCATGCTATTTTGGATGTGTGTTTTCGTGGCAGCAGGCAGTTTGTTGCTTGAAGAAAGCTGAAATATTCTAGGAAGTCAGGCTAGCTGGATTTAGATCTTAAGTGATGCCAAAACTAATATAGCCTGTAACTAAGTGAGAGTGACTTTGCACAGGGAATGTCAGTCACCCGCAGCTTTGTCTTACATTTTCATATGAGCCTTTAAAAAAGGAAAACACAAACAAAACCCCGGCAAACGTGGTAGCTGCTTCCATCCAATGGAGTCATAGCTACGGGCTGCTGCTTGGGCTGGGCTGCTCCTCGTCCTCAGCCTAGTGAGGGTCTGCTGGGGATGGACAGATGGGGATGGACTCAGAGCATGAAACGCCTGCGGTGGTGTGGAGCTGGGCTGGCCTGGAGTGCCCTCTCTTGGCTGCTGCACACCTCACGTTTTGGAAAGGACAAGGAAAGACTCGCTCTGGTTTATCATTTAATTTTCCAGTGTGATGGGCAGAGGTAAGCTGCAGTGGTTCTGTTTCCAGAGTTGCTTCCTAAGGCCCTCCAATAGTTGAGCATGAATTGGTGGTGCCCATGGCAATCAAATCACTCGAAGCCACAATAAAGTGCCTGCTCCAGCATTGCATGTAGGACTCTCTGAACTCACTGCTCCTGGGACTCTTAACATTTCAGCAGAGCTCAGGTTTTTAAGAGGCTTCATACTGCTCCAAAGCCAGGGATCCCAGAGGCAGCAACTGCAGTGGCCCCTGCTTGACTCTCCTCTGCTAAATGAATCCAGAACAAATGAGGCTCTGAAAATGAGAGGAAAAATTTGACACCTGGACTCCAGGAAACATTTGTGGATTTTGATGAGGAGCAGTAGGGGGGGAAGGGAAAACCTATGGTTCAACATAGTTAAATATATGGTGTGCTAAGTATGAATAAATTGTGACTATTTTAAACAAGTTCATATACTCTGTGGCTGGCTCGGGCACAAAGGAAAAGACACCATCTACAACATACGAGTTCCTCAAAGGGTTACCTGGAGGCCAACGTCCTGGGCTGCTGCTGCTGCATGGCAGGGGGCAGCTTCCACTGTTTATGCAAGTGGCCAACTTTTTACATGTAGTTCTTGCTTTAAAAAGGAGTTTGTGTCAGTGCTTGTGAGCTAAGGGGGTTTGTCTCCTCTTAGCCTTACTTTGCAGAGTGATTCCTTTCCTTGTTTTTTCTAAATGGTTTATTCCCACAAAGGAATCCTTCAGTAAAGGTAAAAGTTCCTCTTTAAATGTACTAAGTTCAGTTCATGATGATCTTGGAGGTCTTTTCCAACCTTAGTGATTCATGCCCATTTTAAGGGGGACCAAGTTGCATGGGGCTCCCTCTGCTCTAATGCAAAGGCATGTAATCATTTCTTGAACCACTGAAGTTGAGTCCCTTCTGTATTCTAGCCCAGTTCCATTACAACAACATCTCAGCTTTGGATTTGGGAAATTTCTTCCCAGCCTGTAAACTCCATCCAAGTAAATGAGCCTTTCACTTTGGAGCAGAGACTGAAATCTGGTCTTGACTTTTAGTGACTAAAAATCACTATTATCTGGCTTAATGTGAGCCAAGTGAAACGAATCTGGAGCCTCAGGGTAGGTATTGCAGTTTAGTAACTTGGAATGGCTCTAGCTGGTCTGTTAACGTGGAGACAGCCCCAGAGTCCCACTGTGGGAGTGAACTTCCCTTTTAACTCCACTAACCATATACTAACTATGCCTTTTTCAGTTAGTATAGAAGGTAAGAATTTTTTTCAGCCTGCTGCTAGCACTGCCTTCTTTGAAAAACAAGCCAACAACCCACACAGTCCAGTTTCACTCCCCGTTTAGAAGATGTAGTGTGAATTTGGTGGTTGCTGTCTTGTTTTGGCAGGTATTGTTCTTTAGGGTGTGTTTGGGGTCGAGTGTAAATCATAAGGCAAGGCTTCAAAAAAACAGTGTTCCTTTCGTTTTGGTAAGGAAAGCACAGTGCAATCCACAGCTGGAATAGAATTAAATTAATGTGAATATGTATACATGATTATACCTTGAAATTTAGTAGGTCTGTGTCTTCTTGATCAGCTTTTGTTGCATTTCTCTTGGCAATTGTGTCATGATTCAGTCACTGCTAACAAACTCTCAGGTTTTACAGCACTGCTGGTGTTGCTGGCTTAGTTCTCTCCCTGTGCAGCTTATCCTGCTCCTCTCTCCCTGTACAATAGCTCCCTCTGCTTGAAATCAGCAGTGGAATTGTAACCTCTGTTTTCTATTCTCCCGGACAACAATTTTTCCTATCTTTTTTAAATCACTTTTACGAAGATTTCTGCTGCTGTTCTTCATGAAGTAATTCCAATGTAAGGCTTATGCTCATGCATGTTGTGAAGCAGCAAAGATAACTACATTGTCCTCAAAACTTTACTGCATAGGAGCTGCATGTGTTTGCAGACTCTGGCTGCATTTTTAGCATGAGAATTAAATCTGGTTGGAACACTTTTTTTTTTTCCAGCTGAATTATCTCTTAGCAAAACATGATGATTTATTGGGCAAAATTGTTTTTATTTCAGTGATAAGTTGAAACAGGACTGTTTCTCATCAGAAATGGGGTAGTTAGGCTGCCGACCTTGAGTATCTGCCTAGAAAAAGCTGATGGTGATATTCCCATGTTCTGCTTAAGTGGTTTGGATCTGGAACCCAAAAAAGAGCAGGTTTGGATCAGACAGAGCAGGGATTTGAACCTGTTTCTCCCCCATCCTCAGCCAGGACCATAATTACTGGGCCAGTTATTCAGTGGCAAGTTTTTGTCAGCTTATCTGCATGGGTAAGGGTGAGTGCTTGGTTTGGTTTGTTCATTTTTTATCAATATAGCTAAGCCAGCAAAAGTCAGATTATAAAAGCTGTTGTGTCAGCAGAGGTGTAGTTTTGCTGAGAGAGCTTTCACCCATTTAGGGAACCTGTATAAACCTTACTTGCCACGGCAAGATGAGCCCATGATAGGAAAACTTGCTGGATTAGTTCTATTAGCAAAGCCTAATGTGAACAGTGCTTTATGTGCTTGGAAATGGCTGTGTTGACATGATCCTGGGCTTGCAAAGATGCCCAAAAGGTTATTTTTGACTTGCAGTTGAGCAAACCCCAAAATTAAACACAAAATTGAAAACATGTGTTTGTTCCATGGTGCTTGGGTTGGTTGTGCACTCAGGGGTTTGTTGGCAAGGGGGAAAGCCAACCCTGAGCAAAGAGCAGCAGCAACATTAGTTTTCAAATTCACCACTCTTAAAGCAAAACCTCTTTTTTTACGTCTTGGAATCCCTTTGGATTTTTATTCTGAGCTTCCTGTGTTTTGTTTTGCTTCTAAAAATCTCCCCAATGGATGCAGAGCTTGCTGTTGGGAACACATGGAATCCTTCCCCTCAGCACCGCGTGCAGCAGGTTTGGGCACGGACAGTTGGACCCTTGGCATGGGCTCAGGAGGCAGAACACAGGGAGGCTGCTGGGCTTGATAATCAAGACATGATTCTCACAAAGAAACCCCTTCTGTGCCGTGTGGATACCCAGGGTTTGGGAAGATTATAAAATAGCAGGATTAAGCAGTAGAACGGGAGAGTTATTCCTGATATGTCTTTACTTGAATCCTGCTCCAGCCTGGCTCTTCCT
>NW_008655782.1:19988-23631 GCF_000695815.1 Acanthisitta chloris
TTCTTTCATTCATTTGCAGATATTACAGTCATTGCCTCATGTGTTTGCACATACCTTAAAAGCCACGTGCCCTTGGAAAGCAGTGTACGGCCATATAAAAATAAAGAGTTTAGAAAGCATTCCTGTTTTCAAATTAACACTGAAGTGCTGAATTCGTGGTGGTCTTTGTGATTTGAATTTTGCCCTTTTTTTTATCTCTCCCATGCCCTGAATAAGATTCAATTACAGTCATTGCCTCATGTGTTTGCACATACCTTAAAAGCCACGTGCCCTTGGAAAGCAGTGTACGGCCATATAAAAATAAAGAGTTTAGAAAGCATTCCTGTTTTCAAATTAACACTGAAGTGCTGAATTCGTGGTGGTCTTTGTGATTTGAATTTTGCCCTTTTTTTTATCTCTCCCATGCCCTGAATAAGATTCAAGTCCTGAGGGAAAAAATAGTATATGGTTATACATTTGGAGACTTAGTGCGTACAAGGAGTATTTCTGAACTTTATGAGCCCTTAGCAAGGGGGAGAAAGGCTAATTGTAATCTTAAAAAAACAAATGAGGAAACAACAATTAAAAATTTAAAAACCCCATGAATTTGTTTTATGTATCTTTCTGCCACTATATAATAAATGCAATGGATTGAGGATGATTTTTTTAAATGAATGAATGCCTGATAGGAATGGTACAAGGCACAAAGCAAAGGGTAATACTGGAAAATAAGTGAATCTTTTTGCAGCAGTTTACAGCCTTTCCAATGTGTATGATATTTTCTACTTCACATTCTCTGTATCCACCACTTCAGCATTCCTTGTCTTCTGCAATAATCCTAGTTACTCTTCTGTTGCTGTCTCCTGTTCCCTGTAAAGGAAGCTTCATGGGTGGAGAAAATGTCTTTTATAAGTTGCCATGTGGAGTTGACAAAGCAGAATCACTGCAGTAACATAGCAAATATATACTGCTATTTCCTGAATGTTTTTGGGTTCTAATGTAACTTAATAGTTTTAATTAAAGTCCTAATCTTGCAGTGATTTCTTTTGCCATCCGTTTTGCTGCTGCGAAGCTTTCAAGTGACATGCAGGATGGTTATTTTCTGTGACATTAGCACACACCAGGCTGGACGGAGGCTGTGGACAGGGGCCAGTGTTGTTCTATTTGCAGGTTGGCCTGGCTGTGTCTGTGTGTGTGTGTGTAAGAAGAGGAAAGGCAGGGTATTGGTCAGCTTTCAGATCTTAATATTTCTTAATGGATTAAGCAAGTGATGGAATGCCTTTTTTTTTTTGGTGAACTGTAAGCCTTGGCAGTATTAGCAAACTGTCCTTTCTGAACATCTCAGCAGGCTTCAGTTCTGTGGCGTTAGATGATGAACGTGCTTGAGTGCTCTTTACATACTCCAAATAAATATCGTCTTTCAAAGCTTTCACTTGTTTTTTTGAATTTCTTTTCCCCAGGATCCCTTAGATCCAACAAGAACAGCCATTGTGATCAGCTCCTTGGTGGCAGGTGGAGTAGCCGACCGTGGGGGAGAGCTTCTGCCGGGCGACCGCTTGGTGTTTGTAAATGAGACAGACTTGAACAGTGCCACATTGGCAGAGGCAGTGGAAGTGTTGAAATCTGTGCCCCCAGGTACAGTGTCTCTTGGAATCTGCAAGCCTTTGGTGGTAAGGACTGATTTTAACTTTGTTTTCTATCTGATCCTATGACATGTGTAGACTGTGGTGTTGTATATGTGGGGAGAATTCAGAATAGAACTGTGTGTGCATTGGAAAAGCAACTAAGTTGCTATGCATAAAGCTTGAGATGTTCAGAAATTCTGGCAAATGGGCAGCTCAGTGTCCAAAAGGTCTGACTGGAAAACCAGTATCCTCAAGTTCCTCCCTGAAGAACATCCACGTGGAATCAGGACATGTGTCTGGTCAAACCCATGTGCACTGTGCATGGGTGTAATGTGGTTCAAGCAATTCAGCAAACCACTTAAATATGTGCTGAAGTCCATTTCACTCTAAGACACTGCTAAGTGCTTGCTTGAGCTCTGCTGACATCAAAGAAACTTAATCTGTTTGAAGTCAAGGCTGTAAATTCAAGCAGAATTTCCTTCTTCTAGAATCAGGGCTGTGGAACAGACAGTAGTTTACTTGAGAACACTACAGTATTGTTCATCAAGGGCAGCCAGGCAAAATTAATTAAAGCATCAGCTAATAGAAAGTGCTTGTAATTCAAAGTGGTAGAGGAGTGGTGAAATAGGAATGTAAGAAGGCTGTTAAATATATTCTTTCCTTTCATAAAAAGTAATTTATCATTGTTCATATCCTTGTATTTGTCTTTCTTTTCTAGACATCTTTTTATTTCTTAGTGTATCTGAACCAGTATCTCCAAAGGCTAAAAGCTGTCTTCATCTTCTCCATGTATGACTTTCCCATCTCTTTTCTAATGACTGATTCTTCCTCTCCCTTTCAATTTATTGAATAATGTGGAAATTTTTTGTTGGTTTTCCTGACAGCATTTTGATTTCCTTTTTTAGGGAGAAAGCACAGAGGAGGAGAACATGCACAGTGTGGATACCAACAGCATGAAAGCCAGCCCTGGCTCTCCAGAACCAAGAGATAACACTAATTTCTCAATAATACTTGAAGCCCCACAGGTATTTGGTTACTTTTTTGGTTCAACTTAAGTCTATATGGACAGGTGATAATGTTTTAAAGGAAAAAAAAATAGGATGTTTTTCAGATAAGACCGAAGTATTGGATAGACTTCGGGCTGGTTCCCTCTGAAAAAGCCTCTAACAGTAAACTAAGTGTATTGTGAGGAGTGAGCATATTCACAGCACTTACCAGTGCAGTTCCCAGACTGGCTTATCAAATTTATTATGTAATTAAAACACTTAGGGTTACCTTGGATATGAAATAGGAATGCTGTGTTGTTATTAGTCATAAGCAGTGGCTTCAGCTTTGTGCAGAAATAACATATGGAGGCAGAGAGCTCTTAATTATAATGGAACAAAGCAAAGTTTAGGGTGAAAGTCATGCTTGAAATATGTTGTTCTTCATAGCCTTCTGATGTTCTCTGGAGTGATTTCTTTACTCTAATTCTTATTTTCTGAGAAATAATTCTGTTTATTGTGGGAGGATGTGGCACTAAAGCTAGTGAGAAACTCAGATACTATGGTAGTAGGCAATAATATTACAATACTCACCAGTGCATAGTTAGAGGTGTGGATATCTTTTCATTTTCATCTGTTCTTGAGTGCTTTTTTTTTTCGAGAATTTTTGTAAAATTCACATTGGTAAATGTATTCTGTTTAGACCAGAAAAGACAATACAAGGACCATCTAGAACTGCACCACAGTAAGAAAAATAAGCTCTAGATTTTTTTGTAGCTAAAGATATCAACCTGTCTCTGGATGCAAACATGTTTTTATTGCTGAAGTGGTGTATTAGCACCACCAAAAGGAGCAATATAATGGGGCAGATGTAGAAATTAGCCTGGATAATGATAAATGATATTTACTGATTTCCATGATGCCAAAGTGGAGTTTGTTGTTTTCCAGGTTCATAGGAAGAGTTCCTGGCAGTGCAATTAGTCCTCTGCCAGCTCAGATTGTTTCTCTGCTTCCTAAATAAAACTAATTGTATTAAGTACGTTTAAACAAAGTATT
>NW_008655782.1:23664-72071 GCF_000695815.1 Acanthisitta chloris
TGTACCAAACCCCTGCAGAGGTATTTGCTTGCCTTTTGTTTTACCTCATGCATGACAGCATCGGTAGGAGCTAAAATTTCCATCTATTTATTATCTTACCTGCTCATATAAGAGCCAAGAGTGGTGTGTCATGATGCACCCGCACACTGCTGACAGAGCTGAGTTTCCACTCAAAAAAAAAAGGGACTTGAAGATTTTATACACCACAGTAGAGTTTAGTGCCATGTTTGCAGTATTCCCTATGCCAGTGGTAGCGGCTGCTGCTGCAGTGCAGCAGTCAGTGATGCTACAGAGGGAACTGCTGGATCAGTAACACAAACTCTGTGTGGTTCTGAGCTAAGTCAACTGTTTTATGTAACGATGGAGTTGGTGCCTCTCACGGATGTGTTGGGAGAATGATGCTGCGGGAGCGGAGTGAAACCAAAGGAAGTAATGATGGAGAGAATTAGAATCTCCTCAGACTGGGTGTTTTGTGAGATCGAGGTACACAGGGCAAATAGATTAAAGGAACGTTTAATGCTTATGAAAAATGTGCTAATTTCTAGATTGCTGATGTTCTGCTTTGGTGCCAGCTAGTGTGACTGCATTGTTTCCTTCTGCTCATGCCTCTTTTGTTTTCTCTCCTGCCTCTCTCTCACTTGAGCTGTGCAAACATTTTGGCAATGTCTGAGGGTTTTTCTTCTGTGTTTGTACAAATGTACCAGAACAGGATTCTGACACCAAAGGTCAGAAGTGGTGCAGTGCCTTGGGGAGTCTGGGAAGAGGCAGGAAGCAGAAAGGAAAACATTTTGAGCAAGGAGCCCTGAAGCTGTTGGTTGGTTTCAGTGTTTGGGGGTTCAGTGCTTTGAAGATGAGGTTTGGGCACACAGACTTGGTGGCCTGAAGAGGGGAAAAGCTTTCTGTGGGTGGCAAACTTGTGGTACTCATGCAAGGCATAAAATTCCAGCTGCCTGTGCAGACTCACTGTGAGCCAATGAATATCACCCCATTGGGGGCATTGGGAGTTGGGAAGGCATGTGACAAATCCCAGGAAAAGAGCTGTTGAGTGAGATCTTTCAGAGTGGGTTTTAATACCTTTGCTCTTGGTTTTGTTGTTTGTATTTGGTTTGTTGCTCTGTGGTTTGAATTCAGTAGAAAGGTGAGCACTGTTCTCTTTAAAACAGGAAGGGGATTAGGTAATGAACAGATGTACAGCCAACTCTATCCTTTTTTTTGAAAGTATGTGGGTCATCCGTTTTCCCTCTGCCCCAGGTTAAATATTGTATGGAATACTCAAGGTAGGGACAAACTAGTGTGACTTTTGTTTTGGATTTTTTTAATTGCTGATACTGTTGCATAAACAAACTCTTGGGCTGTTTTTTATTTAGCTGGTGGCATTGTAAGAAATGTTTATGCAATCATAAAGCAATAGAAGATAAGTCTGAAGTACATAGATACTTTAACTGGATTTATATATAATTTTTCCTGTAGGTTTTTTAGTGTCAGTTAATAATTTTCATTCCCTAACTTCAGTCCAGACTGGGTTTTTTTGAATGGTTGCAGCAATATCTGAGCTGTGCAACTGAAATTTCTTTATATTAAAATGAAGTAATAATTGCACTGTCTACTTTTGGTGTTAAAATCACAAGTCAGAGAGTCTATTTTCTTTCAGAAAATGCAAACGGGAGAAGATTTTAACTTTAAAAATCAGGATGTACTTTTAATGTGGGCAAAACATAAAATATGGTCTTAAGAGTTAGCAAGAAGCATGAAGTAAAATCTCTCTATGTTCCTTTAATATTCTTTGCAGGGTTTCAGGGATGAAATACCTTTTAAAGAAGAACTTGTGGATGAGCCACGTGTGGACTTGGGAAGGTCATTTCAGCTTTCTCAAAATGACAGTGAGGATGAGAAGGAGTCTTGGGAGATGTGTGAGTTCCTGAAACCCAGGACAGAAGCCATGGATGAGGAACGGGAAATGTTGGTGGATGAGGAGTATGAGGAAGATTCAGACTTCCTGAAATACAATGCATCACATGGACAGAAGGCAACTGCAGACCGGAGCCTTGATACAGAGCAATGGACAAAGCAGCTTGAGACTACTGAAAGACAAGGCTCAAGATCCAAAGTGGACTTAAGTCCAAAACAGTCCCTGGAGTATCCATTCAGTGAAGATGAAATGGTAAGGAATGCTGTGCTGGTCTCAGTGCTGTACCCTGACCATGGAACCCACACCTCAGACCTAAACTCTGCGAGGAGCTTTTCTAGTGTTTTAGTTACTAGAATTTCATTAATCTAATTACCTCGGTACCTCCAACAGACGCCAGTCTACACTTCTGTGCATTTTGGAAGGTTCTTTTGGTTACTTACTGTCTGCATATTTAACTGCTGGAATGAGACATGTGGTTGGTGTATTTACAGACACCCTCACCTGGTGTCTTCTTTCCCATCCCTGATTTGGAGGCTTTTTTTTTTTTTTTTGAAGCTGTGCTAATATGGTGCATGTCATTAAAAGCAGAATGTCACTTCATGGTTTTAATAGTCCAGGGGTTTCAGTGAAAGGAGCTCCCTCTTTTCCTTGTTATTTGTAATCCAAGTCAGTTCCTTTAGCCAGATGATAGTGCAGGAGAGCAAAAAGTGATGTGGTGGAAGCAATTGTAACAAGGATATTGGTGGATAAAGGAGTAGGAGGAGACAGCTTCAGGTAAATTGCAAAACTCTTATTGATATGTCTTTCTCAAGTATTCTGAGAATGTTTTTTTTTTCCTTCTCAGTCTTTGTTCATTCACTTGCCAAACTAAAAAGGGTAACATCAGCCTCCCATACAATAGCTTCCAAGATGTTTGCTTTTATAGGAAAAACTGAAGTGGAAAAGAATTAAACATCACAGCCACAGAGAATTTCAGGTTTTGTTTTGCTTGTCCCCTTATGCACTATGTACATAAACAGGCTAACACGCAGCTTCTACTGACAGTTTTACACCTGAGTGCACAATATTAAATTTGTACATTTGTTACTTAAAAACAACAAATGAGCAGGAGTAAAGGATTTTTGTCTGAATTACAGGTGAGCAGAAAGATACAGTTGCTTTATATTGCAATTGCACATCACATTTTTCATGCCTCTTCTTAATACAGTGCATAAATGAGCAGTTAGTATTTAAATGAGCAGTTAGTATTTCATAGTTATCTGAATAAATATGAATGTAGCTGAGAAAATGTGTTTCCTGTAAAAATTAATGTTCCTGTCAAGTACCCCTGTGTAAGTTAATACCATTGCTTTCTAACTTTAATTACTTCTTTTCTCCTCTGTGAAGTGTGAAGAAAATGCTACTGTAAGGTCACTCTCTTCTGGAAGCACAGCACACAGTGACTACCAAAAAGACATATTTGATACTGAAACTACCCAATCAGAAGCAAAAAATGAGATGGATTTAGGTTTGTAAGAAGTTTTTTCTTTATCCTGGAATTTCATATTCACAAATATGAGCTAGATGAGATATTAGGAAGGAATACTTTACTCAGAGGGTGCTGAGGCACTGGCACAGGTTGCCCAGAGCAGCTGTGGCTGCTCCATCCCTGGGAGTGTTCCAGGCCAGGTTGGATGGAGCTTGAAGCAACTTGGGCTAGTTGAAGGTGTCCCTGCCCAGGGCTGAGGGTTGGAACTGGATGGTCTGTAAGGTCCCTTTCCAGTCAAACCATTCGATGATTTCATGATCTGTGTCACAAGTGATACTGAAAGTGGCTGCAGCTTTGTTCTGCCTATGGAAACCACTCGTTCTGTGTACCTGATGTCCTCAGTAGCACTCTGTGCATAAGGAAAATAGCTTATGCCTGTAACTTCTGTCAGAAATTTGTCTTAGACACTTTTGGTTGCTAACTTTATAGATATTTTTTAGTGTGCTTTAAATTTTCTTCAAAAATAAATGTTCTGTACCTGTAAGCCTCTTGATCATCACACAACACCCACATTTCATTCAATCACAGAATCACGGAATGGTTTGGGTTTGAAGGACCTTAAAACTCATCCAGTGTCACCCTCTGTCATGGGCAGGGACACCTTCCATTAAACCAGGATGCTCCAGTCCTGTCCAACCTGACTTTGAACATATCTGGCACCTGGTGAGCTAAGGGATCTATTTCCAAGGATTATACCAGGTGGGTGCATGGGCAGAGGAAGCAAAAGTTCATATTATACCTTTTCTTCTCCAGGGACACAGCTTCAGATTGACTCTAAAGGACCTGGGCTTGCTGTTGACCTGGAAGCTATTGAAAAGGAAGACCTAAAAGGAGAGAATTATGTGTATTCCAAGAGGCTGAAATCTGGGAGAGTAACCACCTCAGCTCAGTCTAGAATGGCATCATGCAGGTATGGAGAAAGATTTCAGGTTGTGGAAGGCTTTCAGTTAATGTCTTCTTGCTTTGCTTAGCTGACTCATCATTAAAATCTGTGTGAAATGCTAACATACACATAGACATCCTCTTGACTTTCCCTTTCCTTTGTTCTTCCTTGTGGGAAGAGCAGTTCATCCATGGCTCTCAGACCTGTGCAGGAAACTTTAGTCTTGCCAGTGGTGCTGAGAAACCTTGAGCTGGCACTGGTTGTAGATATTTACCATCTTTGTCGAGTGTCCCAGTCTTGGGTGAGTGGGTACTGGTCCTCAGTACTTCCCTAATTCATCTGTAATCTTTCCCCAGAGGGAAAGCAGCACAACAATAAGGTGAGGGGATTATTCTGTAGAGTTAATGGAACACACAGGATCTGTTCTCCCAGTTGCGTCATGATCTTCTTTCTGGTCAGCTAGGCTGGTTTTGGCATGTTTATATCCCGCTCTAAGCATCACAGCATATTTATCAGAAAGTAAATGTTAATTGCCTAAATAGTCACTTTGAATGGGTAAATGCAGGGCAGATTTGTATATCACAGAGCAGCTTATAAATTTGGTCTGCCCATCATGTTTATTTCTGGAGCATTCCTTAAGTACATTTAAACCTAAATACAAAAATTCCTGTCTGGTCTGTTGACTCTGTACATTTGGTTTAAACTGGACAGTGTGAGGTGGTGTTGCTGTCTCGCTGCCAGCTACAAAGTATGTAAGGAATTGTGACCTGGCATGGGTGATGCCTCTTTCATTTTTTATTCCTCCCTTCCCGCTGCCCCAAATTAGTGAATTGCCTGAGAGAGAAGAAGGAGAAGGAGAAGAAACTCCAAACTTCAGCCACTGGGGACCACCACGGACGTATGTTCACATGATTACATTGTTCCTTCCTATTTGCCTTATGTCTTTTTTTCTGTGAGAACCTATTAGTTCTTGTTGGGTTTTTTCCTCCCCTCCGCTGCCAGTAACTTTAAGGTACTTGTGTACCTTGGGCTTTCTTAGATACAGTGAATTTTTTACAGATGTTCAACAGAATCATGCCTTCTATTTATACAGCTGACTGGGGAAAACTTGGCCAGTTTACGTTGTGGATGACCTACAAGTTCTTGCTCATTTAATAACTATTAGGTGTGAACAATGCACATAGTGCTGCTGTCTCCCTTTCCATGGGTTCCATGCTGAACTTCATGGCAGGATTCCAAATTGCCAAGCCAACTTTTTAGCCACATCCTCGTTGTGTTGTTAACATTTTTAGGTGAGTTGGTTTTATGGCCCTAAGTAAAATATGATCAGAAAGTTCCTGCCTAAGCTGATTAATATGCATGTGAGACACTGAAGTCAGTGTTCAGAAAGTTGTATCAAACACTTTATTATTTGTCCAGTGTGCCACTTGCAGCGCTTGCCATTCCCAGACAATTTGCTCAAGCTGAAAGAGGATGAGTGTTTACTTGAAGATCTGACTTTCTCTTAAATAAAAGCCTCTGCCCAGTGGGCATGGGTTGGCAGCAGAATTCTATTCTTTTTGTGGGATGAAATCTGCTCAGAGTAGAAAGCCAACTCTGTTGAGAGCATTCTTAGGCTTCTGACTTTACTCTGTTAAATCTTCTTGAAAGACGAGAAGCTTACTTACTTTATTGTTATTAGCTTATTTAAAGCTTTGCATTTATACTTTAAAAAACCTGTTTGAAGCTGTTAAACTACCACATGTATTTTTCCAGTATTGAGATCTTTAGAGACCCTCACGTGTCTCTTGGAATCAGTATTGTTGGTGGACAAACTGTCATAAAGCGCCTGAAGAATGGAGAAGAACTTAAAGGGATCTTTATCAAACAGGTTTTGGAAGACAGCCCAGCAGGAGGAACAAGGGCTTTAAAAACTGGAGATAAAATACTTGAGGTAAATGGAGATAAACCTACCTTTTTAGTCTAAGGAATAAAGATTGACTCAAACAGCTCTGGGAGGGGAGAGAGACAAAATCCTGCCACCCCTTCAAGAAGTATTGACAACATTGTGTTTTGAAAACCAAAAGAAACCTCTGGTGGTGTCTTTTTTTTCTTGAGCTCTGACTATAGAGCTCTTTTAACATTCTTCTCTATATTTAAGAAAAGATATGTCCTGGTGTCTAATGGGGCAGTGAAATAAAAATGGGAATGCCATTATAAGAAGTTATAGCATAACTTCATGGGTGTGTTAAAATGTATAGAAGAACATCAGCTCTGCACGCTGCAATATGGGCTTTTATTTTGTGTGTGTGTGGATTTGGAGTAGTCTGATTTACCACTGTTTGGGGTGCATTCCTGGTTCCAGCAGATGCTGTAGGGAGAATGCCATTCCTGGCTCTCACCTCTGGCTCTGCATTGATGCCTTACTCTTTTTTCCCCAAATGATTGCTTGTCAGTCTGGGTTCTCAAGCTGATAGTGCTGTTCAGATTTGGTTTTACAAACAGGTATAATCTGAAAGAGTTACACCTAACATTATCCAGCACTCTGTGACAATCTTACTCTTTATGTTTTTATCTAGAAGAATTGCTTTGGAAAACATAATGGCCATCTCTTAATTACAGATACTAAGTAATACACTTTTCCATCATGGAAATATACTTTTCTCTTGACTGCTTTTGGTACTGATACAGTAATCTTCTGCAAGTGTGTGAGATCTCTTGTGATGACTCTGTACCTAATGAAAATAAACACTGTTTGTTAGGTTTCTGGGGTGGACCTCCGAAATGCCACCCACGAGGAAGCAGTAGAAGCGATCAAGAACGCGGGAAATCCTGTGGTGTTTGTAGTTCAGGGTTTGGCTAACATACCAAAAGTAAGTTTATGTCTATTTTTGTTCCAAAACTTAACAATTGTGTAGCATACATCCTATTTTAAACTTGGCTGAATTCCTTTCAGCAAGTTCCATCAGATTTTTGCATCCAAGGATGGATCCTTTCAGTCAGTTTCTGCTTATACACCACATGATTGATTGATTACTTGTCTGGCCTGATTTGAATCCTTGTTTCTCTGATGTACGCTGAGTAGATGTAAATCTGTTGACTAGATGTTAATTCAGCTCTCCCACCTGTGTAATTGAGTCTGGCCCTGTGTATTTTAATTTATCCATATTTCATAATCTAAAAATATGCTCTTGTTATCCAGAGAAACAAAAGTGTAATTAAAATTAGGCAGATTCACACTAGCAGCTCCATGTAAAATGTATCACCAAAGGGACCTGAAGTAGCTTTTTGGGAGCAGGTTTATTTCCAAGAGATTTTGGGCATCTCCTCATCTTTGAGACCATGGCAAGAAAACCCTTGGAAGCCTTAGTAAGAACATGCCTACAGTTCCGCCTGCCTTGAGTACACACAGAAAAGCCAAACTTTTATGTACTTTCGGTGTAATCTGAGAAGTTAATTGGGAATTTCAGTGGATTAGTAGACCTGAGGAGACCTTTAACACAACTGTAGACAAATCCAGCACAACTGTATTTTTCCAGTGCTCCAGAGAGTCTTTTAGAATCTATTAAGACTTCTCACTGGCTGTGCTGGGAAGCTGCTCAAGCAGTGACAACAAAAATCACAGTGGTGGTAACTGAGTTGGCTCCCTTGCTGGGTCAGCCTTCTCACAGAAGAGATCCAAGTGTTCAGCTGCATCTCTAACCCTTACTTTCCTAGTCAGTCTAGGGAGATCTTGCCCTAAACATGCTGTTTTATGAGGTGTCTGTGAGTATGGACAGTGGTCTCTGAATAACTAAGAACTGCCTCTTCAGGAGTCTCTACTAAGCTCTATATCAAGGAGTTGACTTCAGAGTAATATTTAATTAAATGAAGAGTTGGTGCTAGGTATCAATCAGTGAGCAGCAGAAAAAGTAGAGAATGTTTGTAAATTGAGGAAAAGAATGTAATTCAGTAAAAGAATGTAATTTAAAGACTGCACTGCAATGCCCTTCTGCATGTGGCAAAATGAAGAGTGCACTGTGTAGCTTTGGTGTTGTCATGAACTAATTTTGCATGTTTGTTTTGCAGCTGTAATACTCTCTCTAATCTGTGTAATATACTTGTTTTTCAGGTGGTTTCTCCCATGCAGTCTAAAGGAGTCAAAGTCAGCAAAGATCAGGATGCAGACAAAGAACATAAGAGCGATAAGGTATTTATTCCATTCATTGCTATACCCACGTTTTACTAGATCAAATGGTATAATAACATGTGTTCTAACTCTGTGATAAGCTTCTTCTGAAGTCTGAAATTAAATTTGAAGTGTTTTGTTGAAATATCTTTGATTCCATGATTTTTTGCCAAATTCCTGCCAAATCCAAGGCAGGTTTCTGACAAGTGTTCTGTGGGTGTCTGCTGGGTGCTGACACCCTGTACTTAACACAGCTCCTCACTGTCATCTGCCTGAAGTACCTGTTTTGCTCCATGTGGAGGCAAATTGATTCCCTTTGTTCAGCAGAGAAATAGCAACATGTACACAAATCATATCCTTAATGTGAGGCTGGCTGAAATTCAGTGAAATCACTTTATGGGATAATTAAATCCACTAAGTCTCCTGCATTTCCCATAGCTGTGTAAAACAAGGAAATGACCCAGGGATCTGTAGCTGCTCAGCTAATGGTGATGCAGTTGCTGCAGAGTGACTCCCAAATAACTTCACAGCAGTTTTAAACGAGAAAAAAGTCTGTTTGGTATAAAACAGTGAATTTGTTTTAATGGCTGCAATAAGGGGAAAAATTGATTCCTTACTCCTAGACATATCACTGTGGAAATTGCCCTGGATGAGAAGTGTAGGTCAGGTACTTTGAGGGCTGCAAGAATAGAGGCAGAATTACTGCAGACAATAAGTTTTGCCCACTGCAGTTTAACATGGCAACTACAAATAGGGTGAACTTTTCATTTGATCCTACTCAGTACTCTGGTGTTCATTGGGTACCTGAGAGGAGCCTCTTGCCTCCAAAAGTTTTTGTAAGACTCCTTTCAGGTACAGAAGCTACAGGGCTCAGTTATTCAAAGAAACCAAGAAAGGTGTTGAAGACATGCTTTCATGCCAGTGGGTAATAGTTCCAATGAAGCAGTTACAATCCCATTTTCTTGGTGGTTTTTATCTATATTTCTAATCTCCAAAGCTCTCATCCTCCTGCAACGTTCTGCCTTTAATCTCCAGCACTCTGGTGTGTCGCGTTCTGTAGCGTTGGGAGGTTAAAGAGGGAGCCTAATCTTTTGCAAACCTTTTTCATCTATTGGTGCTGTAAACTGGTGGGTGGAATATAGAAGAGCTTCAGTGCATAAATATGTAGCTCCTTTTCAGCTTTGAACACTGATTCACAAAGCAGCCGCACTGTGCTACAGAAGGGCATCTCGGAGTTGGAAAGAGTTGCTATTAGTGGATTATTAGTCCACATCCCTATGGGGAATCAGTGATATTTCTAGTCCAGTCTTCAAAGTGCCACAAAAGCGTTTGGTTTGAAAGCAGCCACAACCAGCTGGAAAATCTGCCTTTTCCTGTATGATAAATTATCTTTTCAGTACTGAAGGTTTTCTCTGATTCGTTGGTTTATCTTCCTCTGTTGATCTGTTTGTTTAAAAATGATCACTTTAGTATATATAAAACCACTTAAAGCAATTGGACAAAACAGATAGCAACATTATTTTGCTGGTTGGCTGTGTAAACTGTGCTTTTGCCTCTGTGTTAAGTCAAAAACATGGTGTAATGGAGTACTTGGGCAGAATTTACTCATCTGCCATTTCAAGCAGGACAGCAGGGATGAGAGAAACTTGTCGCTCTGAACCATAGAAAGAAACCATGGATAAACTTAGGTATCTCAAGTAATTTCACAGACTTTCTAACAAATGTTGAAGGTCTTAAAAAGCCAAAGGGTGTCAACATTTAGACTGTAAGTTATTACTAAATTATAGTGATAATAAAGTGACTCATTTGTCATAGGCAGCTGAAAGTGGAGCTGTAGATTTTCCATCTTTACCTGCTCCATGAAGTAGAATGTGAGTCCTCTCAGGCTTCCTGGATTTTCTGGGGTTTGCACAGTTCTACCTGTGTTGGCTTCAAGAAAAATGTGGGAGGAATATTTAGTGCATTGTATACTTTTGGGAAACAGCTGTTGTGCTTCCAAGTGCTCATCCTAGACATTTGTACAGCTGTTGGGTTGAATTAATTTCGGTTATTATTGTTATTCTTTATCACTGCAACACCTTCCTATTATGTTTTTTAAATAGGTGAGATGATGTATCTCTTACCTCACAAAATTTTCCACGCGGAGTTGCATTGCAACTTGGTAGTTACACTGCTCTGTACAAACTGAAGCTCAAGTGTTTTGAAATCCATACACAGGTTCAGCTTTCACTGTACACAGAGAAGAAATGTTAGGCTGGGTTTGATGTTTGGGTGTGGTATCATGTTTCCCAGCTGTAGAAGAAATCAATTACAGGCATTCTGGCTGCTCTAATGGCATCCTGCTCTTAGGATGGAGGTGCAAGGGATGCACTTGAACGTCATTTTAGTGAAATCACATTGCAAACTGAGGCACACTCTGGTTCCTGGGAGCTATAAAACCAGTTGCTTGGCTGAACAAGTGCCTTTTTTAGCTTCAGAGCCTGCTCTGTATTCCTGCCATGCGCCGCTATATGCACCATTACAGGAGCTGCCTGTATTTATGTGAGGTAATAGAATTTTATTGTAAGTTATAATTCAAAATCTTTATTAAATTTAAGCCAAAATATAGACAAACTGTTATGTTTAAATATTCATAAATGAACTAAGAGGATTGAGTTCTTATTTTATAGTTAAAAGTTTGAGATTTACCAGCACCAGACAGTTTTGTTATCGAATCTAGTACAAAACAGGGTCTAATTTAATGTTTATTTTTAACCCTTGGTTGATGTTCACACTGCCATGTTTATGAGGAAACCCAAGTATTTTGTCAACAAGTAGCTGTGCATGCACAATTGTATTTTATTTTCTTTTTTTTCTGATGTTCAGTGTCACTTCTTGTTCTGCTTCTTGCACAAAAAGCCTCTGCTGCAGAATTTAGCATTGTAATTAAGTGCTGTGTCTGCACACACAGAGTGAAAGAGACAATAGGATTTTTGTGTGTGTGCATGGAGGTTGCAAAACACGTAACTGTTTGTCTTTGAATCCATTAGAGAAAATACGGGGCTCCACCTCCCATGAAATTGCCACCTCCTTACAGAGCCCTTGAAAGGCAGCGTGCAGAGGAAGCTGTCGAGGATGAAGAGGAAGATGAGGATGCTTGTGCAGAGAGTGAGTAGTGGGGTGATCATTACATCAGATTACATTTCTGGAACACAATCAGATTGTGCTAAACCTGTCTGCCATTTATTGCTGGTGTTAGGGGAAGTGGTGCTCAGTGTGGCCGTAGCATCCAGTCCTGAACTTAGATCATCTTCTTTTCCCAGCCAGGCTCCTATAGCTCAGCTCTTCTGAAGAGATACAGAAAGGAGTCTGTTTATTTTCAGTTTGAAAATGTCCAAGCCATGTCTAGAGGTCTTGCTTGGGCAGTGAAAGGCGAATACTATGTTTTACTGCTGTATCTGCAGTGGTAGTTGAGCAGTTGTAGGTTGAGATCTACTTGTGCATAGTCCTTGTCCAGAAAACCTGCAGCTGATTCCAGACAATGCTTTTCAAGCAACATATTTTCCTTTAAAAAGAAAACTCTGCCAATTTATTGTTTCATACTCTACTGAAAAAAGGGATCTGCCTTTTTTTTTTTTAGCTTCTTTCATGGGAAGGGTTCTGCAAATGTCCCATTTTGGGTTTTGCAATGACTGATGACAATATGCTCTCTGTGGAAGAGTAGGAATCTGAAGAGTGCAACTTAGAGCTTCTGACAGCACGAGTTAGATTGCAGCATGCTGCTTTTATAGCCACAACTTTAGATAAACAGAATATTATTACCCATAGCTTGTCTTCCAATAAAATATTTAGGAATACTAGAATTGCAGTCCGAAGTCCTAAATTACTTTCTAAAATCAGTTACCTTTTATTTTTCTTTTTATACTCCCTTGTACCAACTCAGCATACATGTGGGGGTTCTGCTGAGGTTTGATTTGAGTTTTCTACTGCAGTGTTTTTTCTCATCATCTTTTGTCTTGGAGACGTTTTTGTTTGCCCTGGTTATGAGTAAGCCAAAGCAGAGAAATGCCTTTGTAGCTTTTGACCTTGAAATGACCATGGCTCCCATACAGAGTGGAAGCTTCTAACTTGGGGCCTGCTGGTGGGAAAGCTCTTTCAGCTGCTTTTGCTCATTTCCTTAGCAATGCTGTGCCACTGAAGCCAAGACAATGAAGGAGTTTGGTTGATTTGTCACTTTTAGGGCTGCTTTGGTAGAGACAAGCAGGATTTTGGAAGGGTGTTCTCATGGAAATAGTGATGGGGGCAGAGAAGGAGGTGTTCAGCTCTGCCTCTGTTGCTTTGGGGGAAATCTGTGAGCTCTTGAACTGAGACATTTCCAAAACTCCCTTCCTGGGTTGTCATCTCATCTGTTTGAGGTATGCCACATGGTTACCTCTGGAAGGTTTTTCAGTATTCTTGTGGGGATTGGTAGTGAGAAGAAGTATTTTTCTACAGACTCTGTGGATGTTGGATTGAATTTATCTTGAGCTTTCAAACTGAGTCGGTGAACTTCCAATTGTAACAAACTCATTTCAGCTCGTTATTAAAGTTATAACTCCCAGCTAAAGGATATATGTGATAAGTAGGCTGACACCTGAGTTATCTAATTAGGATATGCCTCAATCCAAGTGCTTGCTAGACCTAAGTTAATACTTTGCACAGAAGTAATTCCTTATTCATGGGCTTGGTCATTTTTTAGCTGTTCTGCCATCCCTAACGATATTGCCAGCTGAGTCTGAGAGCTGAAAAGGTAAAGCTACTTCTGATATTAAATTCATCAATCCTACCAGACTTGGCAGCAGCCAGCAGAGCTGTTCAGAGGAATCTCCTACTCTCTCCCCTTTTTAATGACTGAAGTAGAATGTTTTGCAATAGCCATGTTTTCTGTGAGTCTTGGAAAATCGAGATATGTGTTTTCCATTTTACTCTTCCTTACCTCATTCTGTTTCTTTAAAATATAAAAAAACAGGCTAAGGAAGCTTAAACTAAGTTTGTGCCTCAGCCCTTGCAGAAAAAAGCATGTTAGAAGTGATCCAACTGTACTTAATGATATTAAGCATCTTGACAGCTGTGGAATGGGCTTTTACAGAGTCCCTGTTCTGTGAGCCACTGAAAACCAAAGTTTTATCTGTGAATTCCGGTACATTATTATTTTTGTTAACTACTTGATGTTCATAACTTCTGTCCTGATTCTTGAGCATCTTTCCCAGAAATCCCAACCCAGGCTAGTACTTGTGTTTTTAACACTACCCATTTGCATGTTCACATTGATCTGTTCCTTACCCACTTACCCTACTAATTCTACTGGTTTTTTAACCTTCACTTAACTAACAGCTTTGTGCTCTTCAGTGAACAAGTGAGCTAGATTTATTGTCTTCCTTATTTGGAAGATATCTTAAAAGGAAGATGTGGTGTCAACTCAGGTATATTCACATCATAACCTCTCCTTCTTTCATTTGCTTCCTCTAGTTCTCAATCTGTCATAGCATGGAAGGCCTTAGAGGGCATTTTGAGATGGGACAGCTGTTAAATCTGTCCTCTGGTTGTGCTTTTGATGGATTTGACTTTATTTTTTAGCATTCTTATTAATACTCCTGCAGAGTCATGAACCTGCTCATCAATTTCTTTCACACTCCAGAAATACTTTACTTGCTCCACCTGACATTTTTTCTCCTTGCTTGTCACTTCTTTCAGCCCATGTTCTCATCTTGTGTCTCCATGTCCTTCATCATTCCCCAGGCTGAAAATGAAGGCAGAGGACTGTTAGTCTTCCTGCCATACTTGGAAAATTTGTCTTTGCTTTCTGTCCCATCCATACTGCCTCAGACTCTCTGGGTTTTGTCTATTTTCCCCCTTAAAGTGGCTGAATAACCTTTTGGTATTGATTTAATTCCCCCTGTGGGATCTAAATCCACTTGCCTTTTGGCAATGCTCTCCTTTATTTCTGCTTTTCCACTACTGAAACTGTAATTTTCATTGCTGGCTTGCTGGAACAAACAGTTCGTATAGATGTTCCCCCTTTTCAGGGGCTGTTTTTGATCCAAAAAGGGTGAACCCTTGTTGGAAATAGAACTGTGAGGTAACTCTTGGTTTAGAGGAACTTCAGATCCCCTCAGTGTTTCTGTGGTTTAAGAAATTTAAAGTTCCAGGTGTTTTGTTCTTGGATTTTTTCAAAGGTGGCTTCTTACACCCAAGACCCTCAGTTTCAGAGCTGCTTCTCCTTTATATTCCAGTTTCATTTGAACCACCAGTGCTTCCAATATTACTTCCCAAGTTCTTAGTTTATCTTCAGCAAGTTGAAAATAGTATTTCCTCTTGTTTTATTTTTGCTTCTAGTGACACTGTCAAATCTTTATCAGTATCCAGCTCTAACCCTGTGTGATGTGGGTCTTGTTTTCTCTTTGCTTTGACTTTGCTGGCTTTCAGTTTACACTTCAAATCAGTTTTGTTCAGCTTGCACTGTGTTGCATCCTGCTGCAAAAGGAGCCTTCAAAATGCTTCATCTTCCAGACCTGAAAACATTACAACATAGGTTTGGAGTTTTTCCCTTCCCACACTTGTCTGTGGCAGAGGTTATTTTGGAGAAAGAGGGTTTTTTTAGAGTTCCCAAACCTTAAAAACATCAGGTTTTGAATAGGAGATTATTTTTTTCAAAAATCAAAACAAGTTAAATGAGGGGAGAGTATACAAAGGACCTATTTGTACTTGGGAGCAGCTGCACTGCAGACTGCATCAATAGGCATTGGTGTGTTTTCCTGGAGTGGGGAATGGCTGTAGGTGTGCACTAAGAATCTGCTAATGGACTAATGTGCACCCTGTTGTGGCTTATTGCTATAATGAGGGGTTGGTAGTAAAAAGAAGCAGAGGAAATGGATGGGCAGAGTAGTTTGCAATGGAATGTTTCATAAGGTTTTCCTCAGGGCATTCACAACTGTACAATTTAGATAGACTTTTGTGACTGAGTTGAAGCAATCATAAGTTAGATAGGAAAGACCTTAAAAACCCTTCTAAAAGAACCTGAAAAGAACTGTTGAAAGAACTTGGAATCCTTAATTGCAATTGCTCTGATATTCTTAGTAAATTCTTTTCTCTAGTTAGTTGGCTGAGATTGATCTGGTTGGTTTCAAATGGGTTTAAAATAATAAAAATAGATAATAATAAAAAATTTGGGGAAGGTGGCTAAGATAATGGACTAAGCTACTGCTGTGCTCAGACTTCCTGTCTGCAAGGGTATTTAACTGTATCTAATAAGGAGATAATAATGCCCCCTTCCTTTTATTTTGTCTCTAGATAATGCAGAAATCAATGAAGCTGTAAGAAAGCATAATGATTTATCTTCCTAAAATGCTTTCTGAGGAACAGTGATTTC
The DNA here is from genome assembly GCF_000695815.1 of Acanthisitta chloris. NCBI lineage: Eukaryota > Metazoa > Chordata > Aves > Passeriformes > Acanthisittidae > Acanthisitta > Acanthisitta chloris. The sequence continues at coordinate 39,519 of NW_008655782.1, forward strand.
TCTACCAAAACAAGAGATTTTAAAACTTCTCTAGTATTTCAACTCAGCATTCTTTACTCTGAGGGAGCTGAGGCACAAGCACAGGTCGTCCAGAGAAGCTGTGGCTGCTCCATCCCTGGAAGTGTTTAAGGCCTGGTTGGATGGGGCTCTGAGCAACTATATATTAGGGGAATTGGAACTATATTATCTTTAAGGTCCCTTCCAACCCAAACCATTCTATGATTGTATTCCATGATTCCCTATTGTGATAAATCTGTAGGTGCGTAGTTTGCAGGAGAGTCTGTGTGTGCTCATGTGTGTGGGTTGGTTCAAACCAACCCACACTACCTGTTGTCCAGGTAGAGTTGGGTTGGGGTTAGAAAGCTCTTGGGTGTGTGAGCAGAGCGCTCTTGGCATACCGGAAGCTGTTAGTAGCATCCATAGTGTCAGTGATGTCTGTACTCACATGAGAGGATGGTGGCTCTCATTAAAAACATAAGATGAAAGAAGGGAATAGAGTTCAGCTGAGACTTTGAGGAATGTATGGTCAAGTACATGGACAGTGCAGAAATAAGACCTCAGGAAGTGCCTATGTACTGCTGTGGGTGAGGATGGGAAAGAATCATCAACCCCAGAAATACTAACAAATGACTAAATAAAACCAAACCCCCCCCAATACAATTCTTGATCATGTGACTGTTTAGAGTGTGTTTTATGCAAAGCTGTGCTGAGACAAAGGAAAAGCTTTATTTTATTTCCATTCTGGGGGAGGAGATATTCAGTTGAGGCAGCTCATGTCGCCAAACACTGCCTCTCCAATAGATGTCACTGCAATCAACAGCAAATAGAGATGATGTTCCAGGAGGAAGATGTAGCTTGGAAAAAAGGCTTCAAGCTTTATGAAAATAAAATATTGAATGACTAGTCATCGCAGTATTTAATTTTCTTAAATATAGTAACAAGTGTGTTTAATACAGTGGATTTCCAAAGATCATACAAGAGGCAGGATTAGGCGAAGAGAGCAGAGACTGTCATTTTTTTAGCTGTGTTAATCTCTATTTAATGTGACTCTGTACTGCTAATCTTCTTTTCCCATTCTTGTTCTGACCCATAATTAGCTCAAATACATAGATTTAGTAACCAGCCTTAACATCAGATCCAGAACATGCTGGGCAGACCCACAAGCTGTTGTGCCACATGAGGATGGATGAGGGAGTTGGTGTCATTGTAGTCTGAGGTTGTGGGTTTTGTTATTGGGCTGGTTTCTTTACTCTGTTTGTGAATCACGTGCACAGTTATCATCTGGTGAAGTATTGCAAGAGGAAATTACATTTTTGATGAAGTAATAGTAAAATTGCAGCTGGGACTTCTTGTGGTTTTTACTGTGAGCTTGACATAATGCACTGAACAGATGGCTGTGTGTGTGCTGTGAGACATATTCTAAAGGAAGGACAATGAACTTTAAAAATGAACAAATTAATGGTATTAACGAAATAACTGAGTATTTTGAGTTGTTTTACATGTAGCATTTGGAAGGGAGAATTAGTAAGGACTTCCCAAAATAACTTAAGTATGTTTATAAATTTAGAGAGAGATTTTATCTTTGCTTTTTTAATTACTAAATGAAGGATTTTGAGTCTTTTCAGTGTTTCAGTTCAGCATTCATTGCAGTGAAACTAATACTGCTTGTTTAGGCTTTCAGCAAAACACAAGTTATGATGAAGTTTGAGCCTTTTTATGCTTATAATGACAGATTGGTTTTGTTTTCTGACAGTAAAATAGCAAAACCAAGCAAACCCTATGCCATGAACACATATCAGCCTGGGGAAACTGCAAGGTTTGCAGCGCTGGGAAATAACGGATTTAATGAAGCCTTTTGACTAAGAGAAATTAATTTTTAACCCCTGCAGCTAGCATGGAGAGGCTGCTCAGATAAATACCATCCATTAACTGCTCCTTTGCCATGCAGTGGATTGTTAAGCACTCTGGTACCTGCAGCTCCCAGCGATATAAACACACGGTGGAGGTGACTCGTGTTTGGGGATAGAGATGTCATTCGGATGCTGGCAGAGTGAGCCAGAGCACAAACAGCAGCTGAGAGCATCCGTGGGTCAGATGTGGGAAACCAGAGAGCTGCTGCTCCCTGCATACTTCCATAGGCAGCTTTCATCTGCTGGCAGATGTAACTGTTAGCTTGTGGGTAGCCTGAAATTAATATAATTGATGGCATCTCATAATAGAAACAGACAGACGGTTTGCCCTTAAGGAGAGAAAAATCTCAGAGAAATAGGCCCAAGGTCGTCAGAAGAAAGACAAGCCCTGAGTCTGTGTGTGATGAGGATTTGAGCTGCTTACAGCATTGAATGTTTGTCAGGAATGCAGATATCCTGAAGTACATGCTGGTACAGCAATGGTACAAGGGGGTTTCCCAGGTAAGGATTCACATCTCTCTCTATATTGTGTTTGTTTCCAGCAAGTCGTTTTAAGTATTTTTTACTGATAATTTAGATCTAGTGAAGTGCTGGAGAAAGAAAATAATAGCACAGATCATGGCTTTTTTTTTCCCCTCAGTTTGAAGCATGGACATATAGCATGATTGGAATATTGAATGCATTTAATATCTTTAGAATATTTTGTCTTATGTTTGCTGATAAATCATTGTTTCTGTGTATGTTAATACTCAGCATTCTTATATACAAAACTGGCGTGAGCACACAGTACTTGAAGTATAAGAATTCCTAGCATTAAATTTCTTGCTGTATAGAATAATCTACTCTTCCATAACAGTTATTGTAATGCAGAGACAGATGGCTGAATTTTCTTCACTTTGCTTGTTAAGAATGTGTTAGGTAAATGTTTTTAGACTAAAATAAAAAGCTGCTGGGAATCTAAACTGAATATTCAGCATTTTCATGGTAGAAGGAGGCAAAGCAAGAATAAAGCAATGTGATAGTAAACAAATGAGCTGTTTGCAATGAAGGATAATCTAATCTTTAAATATTGCCTTAGATTGCATTTGTTCTTAGGTATGATCTTTTCTTCCAGCAGAAGACAGGTACCCAGAGAATAGCCCTAAAAGGCTCGGCATGAAATACACTGATTTGATGTTATAAGGTTATTACATTGTCTGAGGCATAGTGCAGGTGGCTCGTGTTGTTTGGGATCTTTGATCTTGCTCAGGTGTTACACATAAGTAATTTCATGTAACTTGCAGATAGAAGATAACATCCGTGGTATAAATCTGTATACACAGGTACAAACTTGCTAAGAGAGGATAATGCAGGGAGATCTTTATGTTGCTCTCACTGAAGTATATTTAATACCACTGCAATGACTTGCAGCTAAAAATATGTTTAAAAGGATGCAAATACTTAAATAAATAAATGAAAGGCAAACACTAGCTCATAAAAGGTGGTTATGTGTTTATATTCCTGACTGATTTTTAGATAGGAAGATATCTTTTGGCATTATCATCGTAAATGATGTTGCTCCACTGCACAAAGCAGAAAAAAAAAATTAAAAGAAAACTCTACAGTGCCTCATGTCTTGCCCAGACTAGCACAGCATTGCTTCTAGTTAGAATACAGAGCAGATTATTTGCATAATAGCTCTATTCCAAAATGGTCTGCTTGGTTTAAGCAGGAGCTGCTCCCAGTGTGTAGTGGAAGTAAGGCTCTAAAAGAAGGGAAATATAAAAATGTTAAATGACAATCATTTAATTCTTTACAGATGTTACCTAGTTTTCCACAGTATTGCAGCAATGAGACAGCTGTCCAGAATCACTTCTTGAACTGTTTGAGAAAGTTGAACTTACCTTTTGCTTCTCAATCTTAAGACTTGGTTCTCCCTTATTCACTGTAGTGGCTTAGGGGTCAGTCCTCAATTTGAGCAGGTGTGTAATTGCTCTTTATCAAGATAGGTGGCATTTAAAGAGCAATCCCGAGTATTTAACTGTAGGTGTGATGCCTCTAGTAGTACACTGTGACAGGCTAGTAGAAATCTGCTTTATGCCTTGTAAAGCCCATGTGTGTATTGAAAGGTACTTGCAAGTTAATGACGTTAGGAAGGAGATCTACAGAAATATTTGCATATATCTGTGTGTACGTAAAAAAATTGCTATCTGCATCAGTTGAACATCTCTATTTTATCAGCAAATTCAAAATGTTTTTGCCATATTGACATCAGAAGAGATGTGACAATTGGCTAAAGGGCAGGTAGTGCTTTATGCTACCCCAGAAGTAGTAATGACCCTTTTATTATCAGTGTAAGGATGTGCATGTCTCTGCTTCATCAGTGGTTGGAGATTGTGGCTTGTGCTTCTCTGTCTCTGCTCCCCCAAAGGTTATTAGGGGAAATAATTACAATACTGAGATTGCCCAGAGCAGCTGTGCCTGCTCCATCCCTGGAAGTGTCCAAGGCCAGGCTGGACAGGGCTTAGAGCAATCTGGGCTAGTGGAAGGTGTCTCTGCCCATGGCAAGGGGTGGAACGAGATGAGCTTTAAGGTCCCTTTCAGTCCAAACTATTCAAGGATTCTGTGATTCTGTCATCAAGAAAACAGCAAATTTCTGCTGCTGAGACTGTAAAAAGTGCATGTGTGTGTGCACATGTGCTGGGCAGAGATGGAGCAGAGGTGCTGTCTAGAGGCAAAGGGTGAGCACCTCTGTTGAGACATCCCTTAGTCCAGACCACCTCAGTGATTGGGAAAGTGTTTCCAGCAGGCAGATGGCATATCAGGTACCACTGATGAGTGGCATCTTGGTGCTGTGAGCTCCTAGCTCTGTCTTTGCCCTGCCCACCACCTGTGCTGCAGGAACCAGCTGCTAGAATTCAAGATCCAGGAGCAGAGTTGATGTTGGCAACATATTCTGGGGGTGTTTTGAGAATGTAAGGGAGAAGGGGAACAAAGTGGAGTAATGGGGTTCGTGAGTTAGGATGTACAACAGGAGAACAGGACAGGTGAGGGGACTGTCTGGGGCCTTTAGGAAGGACAAGGCTGAAGGACCCTACTCTTCCTCATGTCTTTATGCAGACAGGCCAGCACAGAGCCAGGAGCCACTGCCATCCCAACAGCAGCAGCTGAACAAGCTAAATTTGGGGATTCCTGCTCAGGTGATGAGTGTACTACTGCCAGGGGACAGAGCTACAGGTGAATTACTTACATTGGCTGAAGTCGGGAGTGGTAAACCTTGACTTTGTCATATCATTTGTGATTGTTCTGTAGATAATAAATGCTTGTAACAGTTGGGAGTTTTTGATTGGTTTTGGGGTGGGTTTTATCCCTTAACTGAAATCTAAGTGCATTAGTTATCACAGATTTATAAATACTTATGTATTTTTCTACCATTTTAGAACAATGAGCTTAAGTAGCATTTTTTGACCTGTAAAGTTAAACTTTTATAGTATCCTGAACTCTATACTTCTGTAGAAGTATAGACTTCCCACTCTATAAAGTGAAGTGGGAAATCATCATTTCCATGGTGTGATGGTCCTGGGAATATTTCAAGGTATTTTATGTGAGTTCCCATAGTTTTAATGTGCTGTTACTTAGAGATGAACCACTTACCTAAATTGGGAGGAATTTGGATGGAAGTGCCAGAGGGTATGAAGGCACAAGGCATTTCCTTGTGTGTGCACATGAACAAGGAGACAAGTTATGGCCCTTAATGCTGTGCTTGTGAGAGCAGAGGGGGATTGCACCTTCCAAAGGGTTTTTGAAGATACTGTGCTACTGTGTCTCCGTCCCTCCAGGTGCTCTGGGAGCAAACAGCAAGCAGCAGGGTTTGCTATACCTTAAAGCAACACCAAACTGTATCCTATGCTAGTACAGTGTGTAATGGTGCTGAAATCAGTTTGGCAGGGCAGTGACTGTTCTGTAACACAGTCACTGGGGCAGCTCAGCCACAGCAGAGCAGCTGGATGCCCACAGAAGGAGGAGGAGGGATGAGATTCCCTTGGTGCTAGACCCTCCTGCTCCCTATGCCAGGCCCACCTACCACTTGGACCTTCAAATCTGGACATTTTTCTACACTGAATTAGAAACCTTAATGCAAACTGTGTTCTGAACCAGAAACTTTTTTCCCCCCTAAGTATTTGACAAAGAAATCTGCTTTAAACCCATAAGCTTTGGCTGTAATTTCCTCCATTTTGTAACCTGTTATTTTCTTAGGGATATGACAGGTTATTTAGGGATTAATGCAATATCACTTTGTTGTGTATCATTAATGGATTTAAACAGGCTGTGCAGTAATTTTGCAGCAAGAGTTCACTTCAGGTTGAGTTGCTAGAAGTATAGATGATGTGATTTTTAAATGCTGTTTTTCAAGGGAAGAAAGCCATTGAGAGTGGCCTGGTATCTAGTGAGGTATCACAGAAGGGCTGGGAGAAGAGTAGAAGGGGAAAAAATGAGATGAGACAGGGATGTGATGGATGAAGGAGTAAGTAGAGCTGTATGCAAGGATGGGCACAGGCGGCTTGTGAGCAAGGGCCAAGAAAGAGGTAGAAGGGGATTTTGTGAGGAATGAGGAGTTCAGTGAAGCCTTTCAGGGACAGAATGATGTGGTCATTCTTTTGTGTGTGCCGGAGCCATATTGTGTGGATGTAAATGGGCAGGCCTTGCTCAGTGCCACGTGTTGGGGAGAGCGCTGGCTCGGAAGGGCAGAGTGAGCAGCACTGGTGGCAGCTGCTGGCGGATGGCTCCTGGCACTGGAGCGATCCAACGGGCAACCCCTTCGGCATCCCTGGATGGGGCTGCTTAGCAGCCAGTTGGTACATCTGCTCCCACCCCTCCTGCCTCTCCCATGATATCCTTGTGTTGGCAGACCTTCCCCTCTGCCTTTTTGGTCGATTTTTATGCTCAAAAGAGCTGTTTAGAGGGAGGACAGAGGTACTGGTTGGGTGCTCCCTGCGCTGCTTCCAGCCAGGACTTGAGCGCAGAGTTGTGAGGATTTTAATGAGTACTTCAGTGAGTGCTGCAGCTAATGAAGTTGGATTCCTGCAGACTTGTGTCTCCCATTCACCTGACTTGGGTGTCGAGGAAGGTGTGAGCTCCGATTTAAGCTTTTCCTGTGGCTGGAGTGTTTCTGAGGCCTTTCTCTCATGGGAATTCTTTGACGCTTTAATAAAGTGTGATCTCACACTGAAGCCTTTCCCCCAGTCAGAGTATTTATCAGGTTTCTCTCCTGCCTGTTTTCATGAACCTTTTATAGTACCTTTGAGACTCTTGGTCCACCATCAGATTTGCTTCCAACTGGCCAGGACGTTCAAAGGTTCAGGGCAGGAGCTTGGATTGCACAGGATGATTCCATATGCTTTACTCCTATAGTAAACTAGACTAAAATGATTTGCCATGTTAGAATTGAGCTTAATTTATATTAAGAGACAAAAATATAATTAATAAACACTGGAGCATAACCCCCAGGACTGCAGTTGGGAAGACCTGGCATCTCTTCTGGCTTGGTTACCATCTGTTGGATGTCTTGGTTGGCCATCTGTTGTAAGAGCAAAGCATCTTGAGCCTTCTCGAGCACCATGTTTCCGGAGGTTAGATGGCCATGTACATTTAAAAATAAAGTAAAATTAAAAGCAGGATTCATGGTGCTCCAGCTTACCCAAAAGACTGTTTATTCCTGAAGATTAAGTCATGGATGCATCTGAATCATCCCATTTGAAGGCTAAATTCCACAAGAGGCAAAATCAATTGAATATCAGCTCAAAAGAGTTACAGTAAAAATTACCATTCCCCACTCTTATTTTTCCCTCAAGCATTTAGTTTTTAACTTTCTCTTAGTTGATTTCCTCCTCCAGTCAGAGTGGAAAAACTGAGTCTATTTAATAGAGTGAAGTTTATCCATTTAGCTCTTCCTCTTGGATAAATCCTTGGAGATGGATTTCTTTTGCCAGAAGGAAAAAGAGAGAGTGCTTGACATATTGCAACTCTCTGTTCACATCCATCATCAATTTCCTGATTATAATTGTGTTCATTTAAAAAATGCCCAAAGCTTAATGCATTAATATCTTCATTTCATTAAATACATTAAAGAGAAGCTATTTGTTGCCTAATAACATATTTTGGTACTAGAAAAAAAATCTGTTCAAATATTCTGTTCACTTGTTTGTGATTTAATTTTTCTTCTGCAGAGAAATTAATGTCTTGCTTGGCACTTCTTATTTGAAGCAAAGGTATATGGTGTCTGACCCTGGTACTTCTATTTTACTCCTCATGGAAGAGAAAACAGCTCTGCCAGGCTCTGCAGAGCTTAAAAATAATCAGAATAGAATTTCTAATACAAAATACTGTTTTATTTAATCAAATCTGTCAAGTGTTATGATGTCATATGTGCAGCACAAACCTGATTAAGTTCTTCAATAGACTCTTAAGACAGCTGATTAAATAACATCCATGGCTTATTTAGGGAGAGCATGCAACTGGTTTATGAGTTCATGGGATTATTGAATGGGGGTTTTTGTTTGAGGAGGAATTGTTATCCATTCATCTGTCCAGATTCTCCTCCTCACCTGATGGAAAAGGCAAATGGCAGTTTGCTGTGTAAATGCAGGAGTTGCTGTCTGACTGAGACTTTCAGTGCTGGAAAAATCTCTGTTCTTATTATCACAGTGCACATACTTATTTTCAGTTTATATCACATAGGACAATTAAAAGTTCTTCCAAAAACTGTTGTTGAGACATTTGAATTAATTCTTTATTTGGTTGGTACCTTTGTCTTTTGGAATAACATCATTAATCAAATGATATGTTTTCAGCCTGGGAGTTTGCATTTCAGTTGTTCACCTATATGAGAAATTCTTACTTTGTCACCCTTCTCTAATGTTCTGCTGAAAACTGCTCTACCATGGAAGAGGAATGGATTTCTGGTGGGTTGGTAACCTGCACAGGCTCACAGAGGAGTCTGGCACGAGAGCTGGCTTGAGCAGAGGAGGGAGGAAGGATGTTCTCCTTCAGCTCCACTTCTCATGGGCCTTCTCATGGGCTAAACCCATGATCTAAGATTAGATTGCTGGACTGGGTGTCCCTTTCTTTGGTCCTCCTCTCCATAAGGCTGAAAAAGGTTTTCGCTTTGGGATGCAGCTTGAGCTAATGCGCCACCTCAGTGATGAAGTGCATGGGCTGAGTGTGAAGCAAGTGATGAGCAGGCGTGGGCTGTGCAAATCCTGCTCTGCATCACACTGCCAGCTGGACCAGGGCGATGAGAACCCAAAACACAGAAAGGGGAGCTGCAGTTTGCTGCTTCTTAAACAGGAGAGGAATGTGAGGCTGTGATAAAGATAGGAGAACAGCAATGCACCAGCACTTGCTCTTGGCTGTGTCTTGTAGCTCAGAGGGTGGCTTGGGAATGGGATCCTGTGGATTAATGTTACCAGAGGTTGCCAGTTGTACTTCTTTAATCCTGTGAGAGCCAAGTTAGGTATCAGAAACCTCATTCGGAGATGTGGGAGTAGGTTTCTATCTTACTCATTGTAGGTCTCTCTTGGACTTGAAGCCAAGAGTTGCCCATGTTGGCACTGTTAGCTGGTGCCTGTTCTACAGGTAATACGGTGATTTAGATGTCATACTGGAGTATGCACATCAGTGCTGAAGACAGAGAAAAATTCAGTACAATATTGATTATTGTTTTTTTATTAGCAGAAGAGGCTTCAAAGTGAACTTAGAGGTCTGTATTTGTTTTGTTCTAAGTCAGAGAAATCAGCAGTCTGCAGCAGTGCTGAGTGTTGAAGTTGTTTTTCATTCTTGCTTTTCATTTTACCTCAGCAACCAAAGGCAAACCATGGCATGGGGAAACTCAGGTTTGCACTTAAACAAACAAATCCTAATGATTCAAGTACAATTTCAGAAGTCATCACATAGTTTCTAAGTGTTTGAGGAGCTGTAATCAGCTTGATGGAAGACAAACCAGGTATGTATCTTAACAAAATATTGATAGCTGCCTAAAGTTAAAAAAATGAGGAAATAAACAGTACTAAAGAACATTGTGGGATTGGTCAGAAGTGAAGTACACCCTGTCCTCTAAAATCTGGATATGCATCTTTTTATTATTAAGCAGCTTTTTAATTTAAATTAGATTTGCATTTCATTTAAATCAAACATTTTCTGCTTCTAACATGCATTGAAAGTTTTCAATGGCAATCTACACATAGATCTGAGCATACTCTAAGCTATTAGCATAATTTTCCTGAATAGTTTTTTCATTTAAAGTATGTGTGCACCCAGAGAATTGGGAAATCTGGACCCAGCTCTGAACATAGTAAAAATGCAGCACTTGACTTTTTCCTCAGCAGCCTGAAACAAAGACTTATTCTCTCCACAACTCATTGAGTGGGAATTAAAATAGCTTATCAAACTCGAACAACTTGTTAGGAGCTGAAAAAGGATATTTTTCTTAGCTGGGCTGCGAATAAAAACTGAGAGTGTGAAGTTGAGAGTTGGCAGTTGGAAAGTTCTGGAAGTGTTTGTGGCCGTGGAGTGGTGGCAGAAACTCCTCCAAGGTCACTGCACCATGTTCGTGGTTAATGAGGTGTGTGTGAAGGCCCAAAGACAGACAAAAGGAAACCTTTGACAAAGTGGAAATTAGACCATTTAAAATCGAGTTTGATCACTATAGAACCTCCATTTTCTGCTGTGAGAATAACAATGCTTCTGGTTAAAATTCCAGTTTTAGAGGAAGACATTTCAGTGAAAGCATTTTTCTTGTATTAATCACAATTGGCATGTTTGTGTGCAATATTTTTATTACAAAGCTGTTGCTTATGTTTTAATTGCATTCTCATTTCTGTCCAAAGAGAAACAGGAAAAATATATAGTATAGAAGGAATCTTTTTCAAAATATCTGACATGATAAATCTTGAGCATTTCAACAGATGTGTCATAAATTTTATATTTCCTTATGTACTTACGTGTCTTACAGCTATATATGTCTTATTTGTCTTAGAATCATAGAGTCATCAAGGCTGGAGGAGAGCTTTGAGATCATTGAGTCCAGCCACTAACCTGTCACTGCTGTAACCCCTAAACCCTAAACCGTATCTTTCAGTGTCAGATCCAGACACCTCTTAAACACCTCCAGGGATGGTGACTCCACCACCTCCCTATTCCAGTGCTTGATACAGGTATATATATACTTGTATCCCTTACACTGGCCTAAAGTAGAAACATACAATGTAAATACAATATTTTACTGCAAATAAATGTCTTTTTGTAGTAACTAACTAGTTAGAACCAAACTTGAGCAAAATAACTAAAACCTAAAAATAAAGAGGATTAGAATTTATCATTAAGATCACCATTGGATTAAACCACAACTAAAATAGCTGATCATGATTGTTTCCTCCTCTTCACCTGCTCTTCCATAGCCAGGTCCTTTGTCTTCTTTATAGCTTGTTAGTGCAACTCTTCTGATTTTATTTGACGTTTTACATTGCTTGTTTTTTTTCCTACATTTCTCAACTGGTAGGAGTTCCCCTGGAGAATTTCCATTAAGAATTTTCTGTAAGTCTTTGGTCTCATCAATACAGGTTATGTTTGCAAGTCAAAAACGTCCTTGTTATTAAATTCAAATGTTTTCCATTTTCTCTAGACCTCCTCCAGATGGAGGAGGTTCAGGCTCTTATTGCAGGTTCTTAAATTAATCACAGAATCCCAGAATCAGTTAGGTTGGAAGGGACCACAGTGGGTCACCTGGTCCCACCTCCCTGCTCCAGCTGGGCCAGCCCAGAGCACATGGCTCAGGGTTGTGTCCAGATGGGTCTGGAATATCTCCGGGAGGGGAGAATCCACGACCTCTCTGGGCAGCCTGTTTAGTGCTCAGTGACTGCACAGGAAAGTTCTTCCTCATAGTCAGGTAGAACTTCCTGGGCATCAATTTTTGCTGTTAACTACTGAGCAGAGTCTGATCATCCTCTTGGCACCTCCTGTTCATGGACTTGAATCCATTAATGAGGTCCCTCTCAGTCATCTCTTCTGGAGACTGAACAGCCCCAATTCCCTCAGCCTTTCCTCATCAGTGAGGTGCTCCAGTCCCTTTAGCATCATCATTGCTGTTCCCTGGACCTGCTCCAGGAGCTCCATGTCCCTCTTGTACTGAGGAGCCCAGAACTGGACCCAGCACTCTCGACCTGCTCCAGGAGCTCTATGTGCCTCTGGCACTGAGGAGCCCAGAAGTCCACACAATACTCCAGGTGTGGCCTCACGAGGGCTGAATAGAAGGGCCGCATCACCTCCCTGACCTGCTGGCAATCCCAGGATTCCATTGGCCTTCTTAGCCACAGGGGCACAGTGTTGACTCATGGACAGCCTGTTGTCCGCCAGGACCCTCAGGTCCTTCTCCACAGAGCCACTCTCCAGCAGGTCAGCACCCAGCCTGTCCTGGTGCTTGGGGTTATTCCTCCCTAGGTGCAAAACCTGCACTTGCACTTGCTGAATTTCATTTAATCAAATTAAATGAATCACTAAGCAAGAAATGTCTCATCACCTCATCTTCTGAGAGGTGTTCTCTGTGCTGCCTCTTACAGTTACTTGTCATGGGACTCTAAAAGTCTTCATTAGGTAGGAAACTCACAGTTTCTGACAATAGTCTGACACTGTTCTCCTTAATTAGACTCTGTGCAGGAATATTCCAAGATAATGGCTGTGCCAGTCGCTTTGTGGGAACATCATTATTTAAAGATGAAACATTGACTGATCAAGTTTCTCTGTATTACTGTCAGGGGAGGAAGAATTTAAATGTTCAAGATATTCATTTGTTCGTGCAAGCAGAAAAGCAATGAATTGGAATTCCCAATATTCAGACACTCTTGCTCTTTCATCAAATGAATGAGCGGCTTTCAAATCCAAAGTTAGGGATGGATTATATATAATATAAACATTTTATATTATATTATTATCCTGACAGAGGAATGTGATCAGGAGCAAACCAAACCTGCTCCTACTAGGAGTTGGACTTTGATGACCCTTGTGGGCCCCTTCTGGATATTCTATGGCTCTGTGATTCTACCAGAAAGAGTGACTTAGAAAAGAAATTTCTATGCAAATTGTGAGATATTTTCCCAAAGTGCATTGTAAAAGAGGTCATTAAAACATTATCTGTCACATCATCTGGGAATTTGATGTGTGTGTGTGTTGTGCATCCATATGGATCACTGATGTGTGGTGGGCACGTCGATGCCAGGTGATAGCCAACATTTCCTTGGGACTTTGCAGATGGAAAGCAGAATTTCCTAATGTTCTTACGCTGTTCACACATCCAAGCTTCCTGGAGAGCTGTGTTAGACAAACCTCAGCAGAGCAGGAGCACGACTGCTTTCCTCTGGGGAGGTGCAGCGTGTGAGCCTGGCAGCTGTGATAACTGAGCCTTATCTCCAGGCTGCTCTGTGCCATCACCATTGCACGGGTTGGGAAGCTCTGAAGACTGCAGAGTGTTGACCTTAGATGACTTAAACTGCACAGTCCCACAAAATACATTGCAATATTACACAGTAAAGTATTTTTATGAGATTTTTTTTCCTCAATTATCTTTTCAACAGCTTAAAAATGGGGTGTACAGCAGTTGCTCTTTGGAGCCTATCCCATGTTTTAAGGATGTAATTACTTCAAAATGACTTCAGCTGGGCCTTTTATGGGCCCAGACATAACCATGATGTGATATATTTTTGCACATAACTATTTGTATCCTCACTGAGGATGTTATCAAAAGAAAAAAGCATCTTTGTTGCTATTTGATTGTATTTAATCAACTAGTGGCAGTCTGATGCTCCAGCGGTGTGTCTCCTATCTAGAAGGAACAACCAGTGTGCCAGTCCTTTCTTCCAAAACCTGTAAGGCTGTGGGATCACCAGCTGGAGCAGAGACACTCTGAGCTCAGCTCCACTGAGTGACTGATTGCAAGATCACAGCACCCAGAGGAGGTCACTTCTGAGGAAACCCAAGTGCTTTCATGGGGGTTAATGCATCATTTGAAAGGCAAATGAGTGGAAGTATTGTGTACAGGGGAGGGCAGATTCCCTTATAATCAGCAATTATTAGCATCAGGATGCTCTACTTGCCACACTTTCACTAAATCTCCTTTTAAAAGATCTCGGGTAAACATCACTGTGAATAGACTCATCATGGCCTTGCCATGTAATTAAAAGAGAAAAACATACAATATCTCTTCCTTGGAGGACTTAAATGCTGTGTAATAAAACTACAGCTTTAGAGTGAAGCTTTTGGCCTGAATCAGGAAAAAATTGCTGCCAAAAACTCCCATTTGTTCAGTGTTGATGTGAGACGGTGCAAGCACAGAGATGCTCCCTGATGGTATGGACTGCAGTTAACCTGTTTGTCAGCCACTTTTCCCTCTGCTGTTGTCTCTGGGTGTGATGGTTCCTTGATTATAGGAAGAAATAATTAATGATTACTGTTTCTAAATGGCACCTGCTCACGGGAACAAACTGAAATGGTACTTGAAGCACATTGTGGAGGCTCTCATTATCCCCTTCTTCCTGGATTAGTTAACAAGCAGTAGCAGAAATTTTTACCTTCCGCTCTACAAAGTGATGTGAGGGACAAGTGGTATTTAAGGAGAGCATTGGAGGAGAAGGAAAGTTTTCTTGTGTGAGCTGAGTAGCTACTGCAAGCGTTTGCATGGCATGAGAGGAGCAAAACGGAATGGGAGCCTGAGCTGGAGGGAGCAGTGAGAAGAGAAGAAATTTGGAGATGCCAAATAATAGCCCAATTCATTCACACACCAAAAAAAAGGAAGAAAAGAGGCAGTCTTCAAGTTAGGGTAAGAATATTGTCTTAGGAGAGTTTAATGCACGCATGTTTTTCACTTGAGGTCGGGTGAGTTGTGTTTGTGGGGGTGTGTAACCCACATCTCAGCTGTTCATCTAGAGGAGATTTTGTTGTGTGGCACCTGGTACATGTTCTCTCCCTTGTGGAACTAAAAGTAATGTTAGAGTGTTTTGGGGAGGAAGGGGCCATGGAGCTCTTTTTTTTTAAGTGGGGGCATTGGTTGAAGTATGCCAAAGGATGATTGCTCAGTTTTGGTAAATGACTTCCAAAAGGTGTACGTGAAGCAAAGTGTTGCCAAAGGGATTGTCTGGCTGTCAGAGGGAGGTTGTAGGGCATGCTGAGTCTCTGGATCAGATGGGGAGCTCCTAACTGCTCCATTCCAATGCAGGGATGCTCCTGCCCCCAGGTTGGGAGATAACAGCACTTACAAGGAGACCCAGCAGACTCTCTCCTCTCCTCTCATCACCTGACTGGGGGGACAGTGCTCAGAACATGATCTCTGGCTTCTCCATTTAGATTTACCAATTTTGAATACAACTGCCCTAATGTTCTCATACATGCTGATCACCAAGAGAAGAACTGGAGTGATTTAATGGAATTTAAGAAAGCATACAGAAATTATCTCTGTTTTTCAGTTTCAATCTTGTGAAAACAGACGAGTGCATCGCTTTTGAGATAAGATTTGAAGCACTGTCTGCCACCTTGGAGCTGAGTAGAGGGCTAGTGGGAAGATTAAAACAATAAGCTTATTATATTATTAGTAGTGGGAGAATTCTAAACCCCATTTGTTCAATTATGGTCCCTTCAATATGCTTATTTAGGTGCTTGTAAATTGTAATCAGTAAATTAGATGTGCTGCCCTCACAGCTCCAGGGTTAGCTTTCAAGGGACTTCCTACATTATTTTTATAATGTTTATAGTGAAATCAAGAAGGGAATTAGTTGCTTGATATGCAAGGTTGGCTCTGTGCAGTGGATGCTGCCTGCATTCTGATGTCTATCATTGCTAAGTGAGCAGTGTTTGTGATGCTGCAGCTCTGCTGTCTGAGCAGGGAAATCTCGGGAAGGGCCAGGGCTGTAACCATGTTATGTGCTATGTGATAAAAATAGGAGCTAAACCCATTAGAATGAGCAAGGGCTGATAAATGAGGTCATTGTAAAGTCTCCAAAAGCCAGCATATGTTGCTAATAGTTCTCTGAGGTGATGCGAGAGGGATGTAAAATCCTCACTATCACCTTCTAGATACAAATATCAGCTGTCATCTCTCTTTGTGGTGTTTTTCCCCCTTTTTTGCCTCTGTATCCTGCCTTGACAGTTTTAATATTGAGCATTTGGTACCAAACCCAATCACCTAGCTGAGTCATCCAGAGCTTTTTCTTTTTTCTTCTTACCTTTCTAGATGGACTTTCATTTGCATCACACAGAGACCCCATTTTCCAAAGCAACACCTCTTCCCTTTCAGCTCATTTAACTGGAGATTTCAGCAGGTTTGGGAAACAGCCCTTTACAAGTGCTTTATATATCTGTAATTTAAAGAGCCTTTTGCCTTCCTGAGAAGTGGTGTCTGGTTTTGCTGTGCAGATAAATTGTGTATTTGTTGCAATACTACATCATGCAAACTCCAATATCCTGAGCATATTGTCCCCATTTATTTCTTTTATCTCTCTGTTTAATATAATAGGAATAGTGGCTGAGGCAGAGAAACATATGCAGCAGCATAATAGTATATTGTTTGAAAGCAGTTGTCTTCCATTTCCAGGGTTTCTCTTTGAAATGTAATTGTCTGCTAATATAACAGGGAAATATTATTGCAGAAGGGATCCCTAAAGCACTTACTTTTGCTTTTAGTTCACATTACATCTGTGTAATATTTTCTTAAAGAAACTGGGTGCAATATTAGGTGGTTAAATATCCTTGGTGAGATATGTTTGCAGAAGTTGTGATAGGCATATTGTCACCGAATGTGGAAACAGCTCCGTGTAGTGCCAAAACAAGAAACGCCAAAACAAGAAACGCCACGTCCCATGTGTAATGCAGCAACAACAGAATTACAATTGCCTTGTGTAAAGTATCTGGTAATGAAGGCAGATAATGGAATTCTTCGCAAAAGCAGATGCTAACTGGCTCCCCAACGCTAGGCAGAGAACTGAAAAGTGATACCAGCTGGAGGGGAAAAAAAACCAGCTGAAAAAGGCATTAAAAAGACGATGCCTTGAATGCACGTTTGTTTAAGCAGTAAATACTTGTTTAAAATAATCTTAGGAGATTCTTAGTAAGGGGCAAACTGAGACTAAGATGACAATGTTATAGGAAGTCAGCTGGATGCCCAAAGGATATTTGTATGCAGACTGGATGAGTAAAGCAACACCACTGGGAATAGCACACTCTCATTTGCGATGGGAGGCTGGCGAGGACAGCCCTTCCAGGGTTTAATTGCAGGAGGTGGGGCTGGAGAGAGCCAGAACCTTCTGTTGGCCAGGAAGGAGGCAGCATGTGCTAAGGGAGGCTTGATTTTAAAGGCAGGGACATCTCTGCTGGTCCCTACGTGCATGAGCGTGTACACACACTTGTGCCTTTTCTCCGGCAGCGCCGAGAGCCGTGTCCTCCTGCAGGGCTGGAAATGGTGCTCAGCACGTAGCATCTTTTTGGCTTTCCTCTGTGCTCTCCCACTATTTTACCACTTAGTCACCTCAGCCATTTCAAATAGTTGCTTCGTAAATCACTATGGTCGTTTAGAATGAAGGGCTTAGTCCACACAGAGGCTTCCTTCTGGGTAAGGAAGGGGTTTCTTTTCCAAACAAATAATGCAGCAGGGAAAAAAACCTCTTTAAAAAGAACCCAAAAAACAACCCAGTCGCTTAATAAATAAAGCAATTTGATGACCCCTGGAGTTGGTCTCTGTTTTTTGCCCAGATAAGATTTGTTCCCACAGTGGGGGATTATGGTGCAGCTGGCAGTCGACTCACCAGGTTTCCAGTCCTGGTCCAATGCAGGCAGACCAGAAACGTTAGTGGAGCTCTATCTCATCCCAGGCAATTGCCCTAACTTCTAATTTTTGGTGGACTAAAACTTCCTTTTAGTTTCAGCCCAGCATGGAACAGGAATATACATGTACTTCTGAACTGCTAACATTTTTCCCATGTGAGAAAGCTCATTTTGGGGAGGAAACACTGCAGAATTACAGACTTAGTGATACTGGCAGTCTTGGAGGTGCTTGGCTGCAGGCAGAGGCTGGAGCAACGTGTGTGTGTATGTGTGCAGTTACCGGGCTGTTCATGCTGGGGAATTTCAAGCAGTTTTACTGACATGCAAGAAGTGTGTTTTGAAGCAATCTCTGAAGATATGCAGGTTCATCTGTACAACATTTAATCGTGTGTGTTCCTTGCTTCAGCTCTGCATCCAACTAGGAGTTGTTGAAAATATGCTTTAGACATGTTCCTTGCTCCTGGCAAATGACAGTGAGAGGTGTTATCTGTGTACAGTGGAAAGAACTGTGGCAGAGCAGTGATCAGTCAACAGCATTCTTTCCACACAAATGCAATCATTAAGAAAACCTTTTTCTGCTGCTGACCTGGTCTGGGATATGCTGCAGCTACTTGCTGCACTGTAATGAGTTATTTGTCTGATTGTGGTGGGCGGCAAATGTCTTAGTGCTATTCAGAACTTTGTTTTGAGGGCAAAGAACAGGAAACCTCAGTGGTGTGAATAAACCTGGTGTGGCTGTGTGTGTGCCTGTATCTCCCGTGCTTTCAGAAGCACCATTTTTGAGGCCTTTTCTCCCTTACTGGTCTTTTTATCAGGAGATAGCCTGCATACTAAGAAGAAAAAACACTTTCCAAATTCAAGTTGCAAATCACACCCCTAATCACATTTTTACCCCATTAATTATGAAATACATCAAAGAACTATGAAGCTACATGGGTTACCATTTAATGCAGTTGTGTGAATTTTTGGTGTATAATTGATAGTAACAAATGAGGTTTCTATTTTTTTATGATACTCTGGTTTTGTGCAGACCTCTGTAGGGCTTTTAACAGCTTCCCAAGGATAACATCTCACCCTTAATTTACACCGCCAGGATTTTAGGCTCAGGCACTGGGGATTTTGAGCGTGGCAGGAAAATGCCAGCCTGTAAATACAGGGACAGGAGAGCTGGTTCTTGTGTGTGTTGCTCTGAGTGTAGGTAATTCTCTTGGGTGCATCTGTGGTTGGAGATGGGAGACTGCTCCCCATGTCCCAGCATCTTTGCCAAGGCACAAGGGACTGCTGCAGCTGGAACAGTAACTCGAGAAGGACCAGTGGAGGGGAGAGATGCTGGGAATGACCCAGGTTTGGCTAAATCACCCTGGCAGCACAGGGACTGTGGAAGGAACACTTCTACTTCATCATCTTTCTTCTCAGCAGTTTTTTATTCCTGTTTAGTTGCCTCCCTCTCACCTTCCACAGCTCTTTTCCCTCTTTCTTGTTGTCATGGGAACATTCACTACAGTGGTTAAATCATATTATTAAAATATGCTTCCCCAGGAGAATGGTAGTAGCTAATATTGATCTAGCTCCTGCTGCTGACTCAGGGATATGGTTGAACATATAATATGCCTTATTTCTTCTTTTAATGCATAATGCAGCAGTTTCTTTCACCTTGAGCTCTGTATTAAAGGTGACATCAGCCACAGCAATATACTTCGTCTTGCTTTTTTAAATATGTGGCTCAACTGAAGCATTGGGTCCAGGAGGTGGTTTAAACTGGCTTTAAAATCTGCAAAGGACAAGCAAAGAGAAAGAAAAACCACCCTCACAAGCAGTAGTGATAGATGTTTCTGTGCCAGTGGTGAGAAGACATTCAGATTAAACTGTCAGCATCCACAGCCACGCTGTGTGCTCCAAGTAACTGTGTAAATGTATTGAGCTCTGTCACAGCAATGGTTGAAATGTCAATGGGAGACAAATAACCACCCTAATATCAAGTGAGGCTGCATTTAAAAGTGTAATCACTCCTATACATTGTCACTGACATCTGCTCTGCGTAATCACCTGCAGCATGTCGTGTTAAGCAGAGCATGGTGAGCAGATTCCTGAGTCACCTGAAAGAAGCAAAAGGTTTTACCCTGAGATGTGAGACTGCAGTAATGTTTGAACCGTTAAGTGCTTCAGTTTCCCACAGTGGTTAATTAACCAGCTCGAACTTTATGAGAGTTTCCTGAAATGGATAGTTTTTGTGAGGTAAAGGTGCCTCTGGAATTTCCTTGTTTACTCTCCTTTCAGAAGAATTTTGGTTTAGAACCAGCCTGTTGTACAAATAATTAATCTGGTGTGGGTTTACTGTGAGTAATATTCACAGATGATGCTGCATTTTGCTGTGTGAGTGATACAGGCACAGCAAATGGTATTTTAGGGCCTGTGTTGAAAACAAACTCTGTTCAAAACACTTATTTGCTGAGAAGCCATAAATTTTTGGCATATTTGTATGGGTCCTTCAACATCTGCATGTAAGCTCTTTTATGTTCTAACTCATTCTGTGTTTGACCTTTCCAGAAAAAATCAGACAAAGATATGCAGATCTCCCAGGAGAGTTGCACATTATTGAGCTTGAGAAAGACAAAAATGGGCTGGGGCTCAGCCTCGCTGGCAACAAGGACCGTTCTCGTATGAGCATCTTTGTGGTTGGGATCAATCCAGATGGACCTGCAGGACGAGACGGAAGGATGCATATTGGTGATGAACTTCTAGAAGTAAGTGTTTTCCTTTAAGTCCTAAGGAAGGCTCATGTGGAGAGAGGGAGAGGCATATGTGAAGCCACCATTTGAACCTTAAATAAAGCCTGCGAGTGGAATTAGGTGGCTGAAGCAAGGAGCTGTGCTGATTTATGCCAACTGAGAACTTGGCCTTTGGCAGGTAAATGTGTTTTCAGTGAAACAAAAATCATTGGCCTGTGAAAACTAATGTCTTGTCAGCGAAGTCTGTGCTCTCAGCATGTTCACAAGCTCTGTGTAGGGAGGGACTGTTGAAAGGCAGGAAGGGGACAGTAAATCTATCCTCCTAGTGCATATGTGGTTTTACAGGGAAATTCACACCTTACATTAAAAAAACCAAAACCCCCTCAACGTTACCATATGTGTTTTTACAGATGACAGGGATATTCCCTCTCCTGAAAATAAATTTCATGCTATAATCTGGTTTGATCTGTTGTAACTTAAAATACTTATTTTCTTTCGTTGTGTCTGGCACGAGTTCACCCACGAGCCAAGAGAGCTTGTTAGCAAGTGGTGTATTTTGTCTTCAGTTTTTCTCCCATCTCCATGCTTCACCTTCAGACTGAAACCTCAGCTTTCCTACACTTCGTCTGATTTTTCTGGCTGTTGCAAAATGACACTTTGCTGCGGTACCTGCAGTGATTCCCCAAGTCACGATTGCTTCAGTGTTTTAAAAAAATCATCCATCCCTAGGGATCTTCCCTTTAGAGAGAAGCTCTCAGTGAAGAGCAGGGATATGCTGACCTGCTGCTCTCCGTGGGTGGTATTTCTTTGATCTTTCAGCAACTCTCTGTGCAATCAGAAAACCACCTATTTTTTTTCCCCTCATTTCTTGACTTTGCCTGGGGATGCCTTGGGAGTACTCCGAATTTTCTAAGCATTTGTCATTGTCTAACAGTTCTGTAATTAGGGGGTTTCAGTACACAGAGTACAAGACTTGTTTTGCTGTAAAAACACCCCCATCTGAAGTTTATTATTTTCATTTTAAGTGTGACAAATGCTATGAAGGTCTATACCATAATGGAGTAGGGTAGGAAAATGACTTTCTCCTTCAAATTTATGAGTTTTTCTGTCCCTGACACTGAATTCTAATGGTACAAAAAGGAAAATCACTGAATTTTGAGTGTATACCAGTTGAAAGGACTCATGTACTATTTTCCTCTGTGCATATCACAGGTAGTTCCTGGGAGAGGAAAAGTACTGCCAACAGTACTTGAAAGATGCACCATCTGTGATTAATCACATATTCCTCAAGGCTTGGGATTTGCATGGATGAGCCGTGTTGTAAAGAGCATTTTCCAAAGTGGTGATGTTGCCCTAATTCCTCTCCCTGTTAAGCTGGAGATAAAATGATGATTTTTTTTTTATTCAGTGTCAGGAAAGTGAGGTTCTCCATCTCAAAAATGCCAAACTTCAAATAAACTGAAGTTCAAAGAGACTTTAGTAACTATCTCTCTTGTTTACCTTTGCAATCAAATCAAAATTGTGCCACCAGTGTGCAGAAGTACAATTCCTTTATAGGAAAGGATGTGCTGATCTCATTCTGGTCCCCTGTGAGTATGTATCCAGTGTCCAGACATCCTGCAGTAGTCATGTACAGACATCTCGTGTTCACACCAGTGGTCAGTTATTCACAGCTCTGGTTTTTTGGTATTTTAAAAGCATTTCAGTGTGATGCAAATAGCACTGGAATGGAACTAATGGGCAGGGTTAGGTTCCATAAGTATTACGGTACCCATTAGGAATCCTCATACCCAGGAGGTCTATGGGTCACTGAGGCAGGAATATCACAGAGTGGTTGGGCCTGGAAGGGACCTCCAGAGGTCATCTGGTCCAACCCCCTTGCCCAAGCAGGGCCACTTCAAACTAGTTGCCTGGGACTGTGTCCAGGTGTCTTTTGAATATCTCCAGTATGATTTGATGCTACTTCCATGCCAAGGATGCAGAGGTCAAGGTGGTCAGTTGGCTTTGCTTGCAGTGTCTCTTACAGCAAAATGATTTAGAAGCGCAGAACTTCAAATTAAGGTGTTCAAAAGTGAGAAAATGACAGAATTCATGTTTGGTTCTCATCTAACTGCATGTTTTAAGTATATTTGCTTATGCATCTTTGGTTACACATCAGCTTTGAATGCTGGAACATACCAGCAAGAGAAGGGATTCACATCTTGGAAAGCCCCTGGCATTTCTGCACTTTCCTGGGGTGCCCTGGTGAATCCTGTTGGTTAGTCTTGCTCCATTCATCCACGGTGGATCCTGCTGCCTGTGGGCAGATTATTCCCTGTGGCTTTTGATGGAGTTAAGGTTAATGGGATGGAGATATGGATAGATGGATATTACCGGTTCATTTTTCTTTTGAACTGGAGTTTGATTGGATTCAATTGAAAGATATGGGATGCTGCCAGACTGCCTCAGTGCCTTATTCATAAAATCTTCTGTCACTGAATTAATGAAGTATCATCTAACTTTTAGCTTCTGCAAACAGCACTAGTCCTTTGGAGGCATGATCCTGGCTTGTTTTCACAACCTGTGTATCAAGGGAAATGCAGGTCACAGAAAAAATTACATATAATCATTACTTTTTAATCCCCCTCTGGTGATATATTTTGGATGGGTATGTGGCTGGAGAAAACAGCTTTTTGAGGGAGAAGATCCTTTCATCCTACTTTCATACATAAAGGAAAACTACTTGGGTCAGAATTTGGTCCCTTGTGCAGAAGAATTTATTTTTTACAGGACACAAGTTCTTCTTTTCCCTTCTTTTTTCCAAGCAAAGGAACCATCTGTGGTGCTCCTGCCTTGAACTCTTGCTGTTTTAGTGCAGGTGTCTGCACTGCTTCGTGTCTTATTAGCCTGGGCTCAGTCCTGTGGC
The DNA here is from genome assembly GCF_000695815.1 of Acanthisitta chloris. Classification (NCBI taxonomy): domain Eukaryota; kingdom Metazoa; phylum Chordata; class Aves; order Passeriformes; family Acanthisittidae; genus Acanthisitta; species Acanthisitta chloris. The sequence continues at coordinate 62,900 of NW_008655782.1, forward strand.
TGATTGTGCCCAGCATGGCCCACAGCGTGTTCACCCGGAGCTGTACCTGTGCTGTTGAGCCCTGCTGCTCCTGAGCTCTGCATGGGTCTGTCCTGTTGGTAGAATTTATTCACACTGAATAATCCACCCTGCTATTATTATTATTATCATCTCTCCATAAGAGAGTCAACTGTGTTCTGTTAATGAACCAGGCTGTTCAGAGCCCCGTTATGCTAAATTACTGATGTTGGGATGTTCATCTCCCCATCCCTGCTCATCTTCCTGCAGATGGGGCAGGAGGTGGAAGGAAACTGCCTGTTTGGATGTGGAAGTTTCCCTGCCCATGGCGGAGTGGTTGGAATGAGATGATCTTTAAGTTCCCTTCCAACCTAAACCATTGTGGGATTCTGTGTTTTGTTCTAGAAGACCACAACACTTCTTGAAAGAGTAAAAACCAGTCTTCAGAGTCAAGAATCACTGTACGTTTGTCTGTTGTTCACTCTGGATTGTTGCCTGAGAGGCAGTTATTATCTTTTCATTCTTTATGCCATTTTTGTCATAGCTCAAAGCCAGAGAGCTCTTGTGCTAAATGCATTTTTATTGCTATTTTATTTTGAGATGCTTAGATAAATAGAAGTTATGCTGTGATAATATAATAGATACAGCAGTATTCTGCCCAAGTAAATGAGCTACCCAGCCAAATTCACAATGCCACTTCTGTTTTAAAATGTGGGAGAGTGGCATTTTATTCTCAGGTTTTTTTGTTGTGGGATCGTTACAGAATCATAGAGTAACATCACAGACTGGTTTGGGTTGGAAGGAGACCTTAAATCTCACCTAGTTCCACCCCATGCCATGGACAGGGACACCTTCCACTAGCCCAGGTTGTTCCAAGCCCTGTCCAGCCTGGTCTTGAACACCTCCAGGGATGGGGCACAACCTGTTCCAGTGTCCTTTTGGTCTTTTCAAAGGAGGAAACAAATGCTTTTGTAATGTGCTTTGTAGTGTACAAAAGTACTAAATTGGATCCTGGGTTGCATCCACTGGAGTGTAGCAGCCGGTCAAGGGAGGTGATTCTCCTCTTCTACTCTGCTCTCGTGAGACCCCACCTGCTATACTGCGTGCAGTTCTGGTGCCCTCAATGTAAGAAGGACATGGAACTGTTGGAGCAAGTCCAGAGGAGGCCACAGTGTTGCTGGTTGGAGCCACAGTGGAGCATCTCCACTGTGAAGTCAGGCTGAGGAAGTTGGGGCTGTTCACCCTGGAGAACAGAAGATTGTGTGGAGACTTCAGAGCAACCTGCCAAGATCTGAAGGGGCTCCAGGGAAGCTGCAGAGGAACTCTTGGTTAGGAACTGCAGTGACATGACAAGGGCTAGTGAATTCAGATTGAAAGAGGGGTAATTTAGGCTAGATATCAGGAAGAAGTTTTCCCTGTGAGGGTGGTGAGACACTGGCACAGGTTGCCCAGGGAGGCTGTGGCTGCCCCAACCCTGGCAGTGTTCAAAGCCAGGCTGGATGAAGCCTTGAGCAACCTGCTCTGGTGAGAGGTGTCCCTGCCCAGGGCAGGGGGTTCTAGTGAATTCAGATTGAAAGAGGGGTAATTTAGGCTAGATATCAGGAAGAAGTTTTCCCTGTGAGGGTGGTGAGACACTGGCACAGGTTGCCCAGGGAGGCTGTGGCTGCCCCAACCCTGGCAGTGTTCAAAGCCAGGCTGGATGAAGCCTTGAGCAACCTGCTCTGGTGAGAGGTGTCCCTGCCCAGGGCAGGGGGTTGGGGCTGGATGATCTCCACGGTCCGTTTCAGCCCCTAAAATTCTATGATTCTGGATTCCTACACATAGTGTACAAAGTTGACCAGCTATGGTTAGTTTTGGATGGTGATTTTAAAGCTGCAAATAAGTAGAGCTGTGATGGGGAAGTTGTTGTGCAGGAGGGCACAGGCAATCTGTGCTTTTCCAGCCTCCTCCACACTCCCTAGGTGGGAACCACAGGGATCAGCTGCCAGCTCAGGGCAGGAGATTTTCTGTCCTTGTGGAGTTTACGGTCTGTTGATCACTTTAGATGATGCACATGTTTGAACATGTGCCCAGCAAGAAATTTGGTGATGAAAGGGAAATTCACATTCTTAATTATTTTTTCTCTCCAATGTTTTCCTCATGCTTTATTATTTGGGAACTTGGTGTATTTTATGGGGTTTCAGTATATAAAATTGGACTGATAAAAATGTTTTTGAAACTTTTCCCATTGTTTCAGAGTCTGGTTGTATCCTGAAATGCTACAATTCCTGTGGTTAGAAGGAACCCGATGCATTGGTACAAAGAAATAATTATTACAGAAAGCTATGCCAGTTCTTTTACTAGCTTTGAGGTATCATTTAACATGATTTTCATAAAAATCAGATGATGCTAATTTTATGGATTTCCATTACTGCCATGTAGTAAAAACAGTGTTCTTTTTTTTTTAAAAAATATCCATATCTAATGTTTCTCTTCTGCAAATTAAAGTTTGGGAAGCAAACAGTCCTTTAAATTTTTTCCCCTCTTAATTTAAGAGTTCAGATTTCAGTGAGTTTGTACTTTCTGCTACTTCAGTGAATGAAACTGTAAACCAAAGGTTTTGTAGGTGAAGGCAACAGAACATTTGGGATATGTGATTCAATCTGCTATAAAGCAATGTGTGATTATAGTAAAGACTGAACTTGTGTGCTGACCTGACCTCATACCTGTAGCATGTTTTTATCTTTCTCTGTGCTCTGCTGACTTTCCAAGGAGTTATGGAAAGAGACATTTAAAGAAGACTTGAGGTTGATTTAGATCAGTTGATTTCTTTTGCTTAGTCCCGGCTTTGTTTTTCTTTTTCTAATCTCTATTGAAAAAAGTAAAGCACAGATTTATAGGTTTTGACTCCCAAAGTAATATTTGGTTAATCTGATGTATTACTTTATTTAGTTTGAAAGATTTAAAATGGTGTTTCTGCTGAAATCCTAGATGTTCTCCTTCTTGTTTTATTTAAGTAGGCTTTTGTGCTTTGCTCATCACTGTGGTATCTGCAGCTAACAGAACATTAATTTACTTTGCTAAAGAAAGTGACCTTTTTTTTAAATAAGAAAAATTAATACTGTCTTTAATAACTATGTGGGACACTCCAAAACCTTGTGGAGATATATTACTTTGATTATACTTTCATTTTGGTGTAATTAAATAATTAGAACTTACAGACCCAGCTCACAGCTAATTAAATTTGGGACTATTTGATACATGTAGTGAATAGGATTAATCTAGGCAGAGTAAAGACTATAAATTTTAATCTAAGAAGTCTGCTGTTTAGAAAAATTGATGGTAATTTAACTAAATCCAAACAATTTGTAGAGCATACAGTATTCCCAGGGAATAATTTATTCTTGAACTTAGAGAAATTAAGTCAACAAACTCACTGAAAGTTTCGAGTCAAGCTTGAAGCCAGAATGCAACTGAGCATTCATGTTTTCTCACTGGATTTTGAAATTTATCTTTGATTAATGAAGTGTGGCCTAGGGTGTTGCATCTCACCCTGTCCTTGCCACCATGACAGTTGCAGACAGAACCATATTAAACCCTTAGGAGTGTTCATGTGGTGTTATTTCCTCAGTGCTGATCATTTCATGCCAGCTCAGACCCTGGCAGGCCTTTCTTGGGTCCCTCTTTGTACAGTAAATGACTTGGTAGGTAGATGGTTTGCACTTCAATCTCAATGAGTAATCAAGTGTTAGAGGGTTTATTCTTGCCCTTGAATTGTCCTTATTTAGCTGATGAACTTGTATTTTGCTTTGACCCGCAGAAATAAGACAGGAGTATTGTTCCCAATATGACTAACTAGCCCATATCACACAAGGCTGGAAGACTTGGCCAGTTACTTCTTGTTTGAATGAAAAAAATCTTCTAAGAACACAAACCCCAAATCCAATACAAACATTTGCAGTAACAAAAATTCCTTCTATAATCACTAGTAAATTGTTCCTGGGCTCCGTTATCGTTATTGTTTTAAACAGCATTGGTATATCAAATGAGAATGTAAATATTATGTTGTAAATTAGGAGTGGGAGGAAAAAATTGGAGTATTGAATCATAGAATTGTTTAGGTTGGAAAAGCCCTCTAAAATCATCAAGTCCAACTGTTCACCCAACACTGCCAAGGCCACCACTAGCCATGTCCCCAAGTGCCACATCTGTAAAGGTTTTAAATCCCTTCAGGGATGGTGACACCACTGCCCTGGGCAGCTGTGTCTGGGTTTGACAAGCCTTTCCATGAAGAAATTTTCCGTAATATCCAATTTAAACCTCCCCTGGCACAGCTTGAGGCTGTTTCCTCTCATCCTGTCCCTTGTTCCCTGGGAGCAGAGCCTGACCCCACCTGACTGCACCTCCTGGCAGGGAGTTGGAGAGAGCAGAAGGTTCCCCTGAGCCTTCTTTTCTCCAGGCTGAGCCCCCACAGCTCCCTCAGCCTCTCCTGGTGCTCCAGCCCCTTCCCCAGCTCCATTCCCATCTCTCTTCCCTGGACATGCTCCAGCCTATTAATGTCTTTCTTGTTGTGAGGTGCTCAAAACTGACCCCAGGATAGGAGATGCTTCACCAGTGCCCAGCACAGGGGGACAGTCACTGGCCTGCTGACACAAACCAAGATACCATTGGCCTTCTTGGCCACCTGGGCACTCTCTGGCTCATGTTCATAGCCAAGCTGTTTCCCTCTGAAAACTGCAGCATTTGCTTGCACACAGTAAAAGTGTTCAAAGTTGTACTTGGGGTCTGTTTCTGTGTTTAGGTGTTAGATCCATTACAGCAAAACTGATGTGGGATGTCCTTAAATGGTCCTTTGTCTCCACGACTATTAGTTCTGTTTCCTTCAGCAGAACTGAGAAGTCAGCAGAGTCTTAATAGCCTAAGTTTTTTTAAATGCCAGTTGTCTGCAGGTAAGGTAGAGAAGTGTCTGTCTCAGAAACTCTGCTGCAATCTTTTCTATAGGATTCTTCTCAGATCAAGTTGTTTTCCACAAATCTGGGAAATCTTACAATTCTAGGGATCTATGAAAGATTTCTCTCACTTGTGGCTTCCGAATAACAGTAAATTAGCTCTGCATTATTTCCTGTTTTATATAGATCTAGATTTTCTTTGAGTCGTATCTCCTTATCCCACAGCAAACTTGGAAGCCTTGGTGGTATAAATTAAAACAAGGCATACTTCTCCACTTACATGAAAATCATTTTCTTTTAACAGATAAACAATCAGATACTGTATGGAAGAAGCCATCAGAATGCTTCTGCCATCATTAAAACTGCCCCATCAAAGGTCAAGCTGGTTTTCATAAGGTAAGAACAGCTCTCACCAAGACATTTGTTGTACTTTAGCCTATTGCATGACATATTTACATATTTAGCCTGTTTTGCAAATGCTGAACTTGCTCAGTTCTCTTTGAAGTGGAATAAACCTTTTCCTTGACTATTCTTTTTGGAACAGTAGAGTTCTCCTTAATAATGTAAAAAGGATTAATCTAATGTAATTGAGTGCTTATTTTAGAGGCATCTGCTCAAGACTCAAGCTATTCCTCTTGAGTTTGAGAGCACCCTGATAAGAGCTGCTTCTCCCACAACTTCTCCAAATGCTTTAGGTTGGTGCAGCACAGAGTTGGAGTGGGCAGCTTGCTCAGCCAGACTGCCGGGAGGGAGTGAAAATGGTGCTTGGGGCTGGAGAGTGAACTGCTGGGAGAGCAGCAGGCAAGCATGGATGGAACACATGGAGCATGGGCTGGGTGGAAGTGTGAAGGATAGCTTTGCGTAGGCATCAAAAGAGGATTTTAAAAGTGAGCTAGGGTTTGTTTGTACGGAGGGGAAGCCTGGCTTCGCCAAGGAGCACTGAGATGAATTGTGTGGGAGGGAATATGCTAAAACAACCTTTCATCTGCATAAAAATGACATGTGGGCATTTTTATTTTGCTCCAAGCATGAAAAGTTTTCCTCTTTGTATGCGAATTAAAGACACCTGCATACATTCACTCAGTAGTTCAGGAAGTGTTGCTCTTATGACCCTGGGCAGGAGCTCTGGGAAGAAGCTGCCTCTTTCCTAGGACTCATATATGCTTTAATACACTGGAATTTCATTAATGTGTATTTAGGAATAAATTCCAGCTGTGACTTTTGTTGGGCACTTACCCCCATGCCATTTTATAGTGTGGTCTTCCTACCAGCATATACATCATACTTGATACTGTTTTATATTCTTCACTCATACACATCTTTGCCTGTGAACAATGTAATAATCTGTGGGTGAATGCATATAAATGTGTACATTTACTGGCATGGCTCTGCCTGGTACAGCATACACAGAAATGATGGAAGAGCAGCATTAGCACAGTGAGGAATGAGTTGCTATCCTTGGCAGCTCAGAGGATCTGGAGGAGATTAATGATCTTGCCTGCAGCTCCTGTGTTACTTTCTCCAGCCGTTGAAAATTAAACGTCACGTCCCACAACTCACTCACCATTACTTAATTGCATGTGGAAAATGTGTCTGGTTGGAAGTTCCAGAGGCAAAACCACAACTTATGAAACAGAAACCCAGGAGCATGGGCTTCTTGCAGCCTGCCCTGCTGCTCTGAGCACCACCGCTGGCTGCAGAGCTGCCATGCAGAGTCTCTGCTAGCTCCAGGTCCCATGGGCTGGAGCTCCTCAGTGCATGTTTGTGTCGTGTTTAAGACATAAAAACCATGTAAATTCTTAGCTATAATTCTCCTTCTCAGATTGTGTGTGTGAAAATTTATCTCAATGATCATATTTGATAGATATTGGGAATACCATTGGATGATTCTTGTTTCTGCCTCTAAAGTTTAAGAAACACAAACCTAGGTTCTATTTTTAATGCTGCTGCTGAGATTGTAACTTTTATCTTCACACTTCCCAAGAGCACACATCTTGTCACTGCTCTTGGCCTTACACTGACAACTGATGGGTCTGTTTGCTCCTTGGAACAGCAATGAAAGGAATTCTCCCACTGAGAGGATGTCGTTAGTAACACTAACTGTCTCTACTGTCTCTAATGAGAGGAGAAAACTAATGTCATCTTGTTTCTTGATGTATGGTCAACTTCTAGCAAAGCCAATTAGACTGTCTCTCTTAAAGGTTAATTTTGAGAAACAAGAATCGTTTTCTTTGGTAATTCAAACTCTATTCCATGAGCTTATTCTGTCTTGGTGCTTCCCATTCCTACACCTTAGACCACAAAACCAGTGGATGTTGGCTGAAAACATTACCTGTGCCAGTCCAGGAGTCTTGTCCATGGTGCAGTTTGGTAGAAAAAGTGGGGATTTTTGCTTTATCAACTATAATATAAAATGGGGATATCAAAACACTGCTCCTGAGGGCACTGTGGTGCCAGCTGGCGTAAATAAGAGCAGGAAAAGGCATCCTGCCTCTGCACATGCATGTGCAATAGCTTTCCCAGCTGTGAACAAAGCACTGAGTGTAGCAGGCTGAGCTCTCCTGGTAGGTTTGCTGCTTGGCTGCTTTCAGATATGTTCCGCTGGGCTCTAATGATGTGGAAAGAGCAGGGTACCGTTACGTTTGTCATGCTTTGAAAATGAGGAGGAGCCAGTTGCAGCAGAAATACTACAACTTTCCTTCTCCTAAGTGCTGCTACCTCTGCAGCTTCTCTGAAAGGTAGAAGGCTTGTAGTGTGATGTAGCCAGAACACATCCAGGAGCATGAGGAGGTCACAGCTCGCCATAGCAAAGTAGCATGTACTGCAGGAGATGTGAGAGAAAATGGTCTTTGTGTGGATGAACATATTCTAATTTCACCAGTGAAAGGCCTGAGTAGGTTATAGTTTTCCAGAAACCCATCATTCTGCAGCCTAAGAAGTTCCTGCATGCCTGACTGAGCTGACCTAAGGCATAAAAGCCAAACTAGTGGGACTCCTGGGCTATTCCAAGTGCCCTCTTTGATATCCTGAGGCCTTATTTTCCTGAGCTGAAGGATGCTCAGTGATAAGTGTGCTGCTTTTCTCTTGGAAGCAGGAAACAGCATCAAGGTTTTCCTATTCCTGGTGTTTTGGTTCATGTGCAGGGCAGGGGGATGTTTCCATAAACTCTTTAATCAGTTGTGAAAGAAGCCCAGAAATTCCTGGGCACAGAAAATCCTTTCTGTGAGAACTGTAATAACTATTATTAAAGAACTTGGATTTTGTTGCACCCAAAGTTACTTTCTTTTCTAGAAAAAGAATAAAAGGTGTCCTCAGGCTTTTTGACTTTTTACTTAAGTCCTGACTTATCATTTGTGCTATAAAAATCTGTTTACACTTTTTTATACCCAGGTAGTGTTACAATTGCATTCCCACCCTTTCCTGAGCTTTTTGCTGATGAGACATAGCACAGTAACTGTTGTGAGAATCACAGGCATCCCCTTCTGTTTGAAGGCTTCTCACTCCAGTTTATGAGCATCTTTTCCTCAATTAAGTTGATGATGATTATTTAAAACAGTTGATTTTGGCCAGATTCCAAAATACAGGTCTTAACACAGCAATATTTCCCAGTGGTCTCATTAATTACATGAGCTTCTAATAGCATCTAAAGGATTTGCAGGTATAGTGTCACTTTGCTTTTTTCAGTGGCAGTAAGAGATGCAATAGGAATTAGCCAGGTAATAATATGAGAAAGGGACTTCCTTCTTGTAGGGGTCTCTGTGCCCTGGCTCCCGAAATAAAATGGGTTTGTATCCATTGTGGGTTTCGTTCATGCATCCTTGTAAGATGCATAATAAGCCAATATAATTAGATTTTACATCTGTAGTAGGAAATCCAGTTTATATCAGAATGCTCTTTCACAGAGAGAATTTTATGATTCAGCAAATTCAATGTTTTTTTCCATGCTCAATTAACTGCCTTTAATCTGGTTTGGTGCTTTAGTGTCGGTATAATATGCAGATCAAATATAGTTGAATGCTTGAATCAGAGTGAATGCTGCTGATTTCAAACCATCCTCCCATTGTGTTTGGTTCTGTGAGTCATTCTTTGGTCTACCTTTATTCCTTAAAAGAAAATTGTCTTGTGCTGTGATGAAGTATGAGAAATGCTTTAAGAGTAAGGGATTTTGCTGATTTAAATACCATCTGTTAGCTGTCCAGAGTCCTCCCACACTGCACTCATTCGTCCTGTTATCATTGCTTCCTGCT
>NW_008655782.1:72091-75962 GCF_000695815.1 Acanthisitta chloris
CAAGCCCACAAATCTCTGTCACCTAACCCCTCCCTCCATTTCCAGGTGTAATTGTGAAGACTAATCTCTTATTATTTATGGTGACATGCAAAGGAGAGAGATCCTTCTACTCCAAGGACTGGGAAAGCCAGGGCAGTATCTGGGTTGGCTGTTTAACACTCCTGACTTTGTCACTGGTTTTGTTCTTCCCTTAGAGCCTCTAGAAGCAACAATTTCTGTTATATGCCAGTCTCAAAAACTGTCATGTTTTAGAAATTATTTCTAAGTTGGTTCTAACCTACATAATTAGCCATATTTTAATAGTATAAACTCTGTTTTTACTTGCTTTGATTGCTTAGGTTCTTTCATGTGGGAAAGCTTTAAAAATAAGCTCTTGCCAGGCACTGTGTGCATGTTTGAACTTTTCCTGTTTTCTTCAGAGCTGTTTCCTCCTCACTGTCATACACATGTGGGAACAAGTGCATAGTTGAGGAAGTTAAGTAATTTGGGCTCTTTCAAACCTTTGATGACCTAAGCTGCAGTTTATATGAACATTGGTTGTTCAATTAAAATACCTGTATACATTTGGCTCTCAGGTAATTAGGAGGGGATGGAGGGGAAATGGAGAACAAGACTGTTCTTGCTGTTAGCTGGAGAGATTTTTCAAGAAGATGCACAGCACAAAGGTCTTGCCTTGCCCCAGCTGAAGGAAGAATCCAGAGTGCCTTCTCAGTGTGCAGCTTTCCTGCAGCTCCTCTTTTCCAAAGGAACTTCTAGAGGGCAAACAAAGATGAGAAAATATGAGATCCTGCCCTGATTTTTTTTTATTAGTAGTATTATTATTTAACAAGCAGGATGTGAACAATATCAGTTTTCGGTCGTCTGCAGGACTTTATGTCCCAATGTCACAAGCAGTGGGAGTCCTGAGGCTTACAGAGCAAATGTTTATTCCCCTGGTCCACAGATCTGTTCCAGCTAAGATGTTGCATCACTTCATACAAGCTATTGAATTTTTCTTCTGACTCCTAATGTACTGTGTATTTCCAAAAAGCATCCACAGCCCCTTACAGAGCTGTTGTCAAATGATCTCTTGGTGCTGATGAAATGTGTAGTTGCAGATAATTTGGCATCTAGAGGACATCTGGACTTCTGTGACTAGTCAACAGTTGTTATGAAGCTTCAAAGATCAGTTCAGTTGGTCCTGTTCTAAAATAGGTCACTTAGGCACTGGGATTGCTCTGAGTGGGTATGGTTGGGATTTGTCTTGCTTTTGCACTGATCATAGAAGTTTGGACCCTGTCTTAGACAAGGTCCTCTGCTTTAGACAGGTAAGGAATCTGATTCCACATGCTCAATGAGGTTTTTCTTAGCATTGCATGAGAGTGAGCTTCTACCATCATAAACCTGAGAGGTGTAGGAGTAAGTAAGGTGGAAATCTGAAAATTTTCACAAGGGCAGTAGTGACAGGACAAGGGGAATGGCCTTAAACTGAAGGAGAGAAGGTTTAGATTGGATATTAGGAAGAAATTCTCCCCTGTGAGGGTGCTGAGGCACTGGCACAAGTTGCCCAGGGCAGCTGTGGCTGCCCCAATCCTGGAAGTGTTTCAGGCCAGGTTGGACAGGGCTTGGAGCAACCTGGGCTAGTGGGAAGTGTCACTGCCCATGGCAGTAGGGTGGAACTAAATGAGCTTTGAGGTCCCTTTCCAACCCAAACTATTCCAGGATTCTATGATTCCATGAAAAAGTCCTCAAAGGAAGTCAGGGAAGCTGAATGCAAGAATTACAAGTCTGAGGTTGATGACCAGCTCAGTTTGGCTGGTTATCATCTCTAGAAGGATAACTTTCTGGATGCTTCCTAGACCATTCCAGCTGTGTGTGACGTTGCTCCAAAGTGCCAGAGGAACCTTCTGATCCATGCAGCACATTATTGCAGGGCACCCTGACTGATTGTTCAGTGTAAGACTGAAGCCTTATGGCACACAACTTCAACTTCCCTTCAGGCTTACTTTTCTGCAGCATGGAATGACTATTCCCTTTAGATTTAGATCTGTGCATGGCTCTCTTTAGGCTTCTTTTGTACCAAGTATTTGTGGTAGTTAAGTCAAGAATAGCTATTTGTCTTTGCTTAAGCTGCACATATGCCCTTCATCAAAGGTGCAGATGGAGAAAAACATCAGGAGTTCTTCTCTTTGGTCAGCAAGAAAGGACAGGGAATGTCCAGGGGTCCTGTTTAGACTAGGAAGGAAGTAAAATATAGTTAAGAATGGCAATTTAATCAAATAAATCTGGAAGGGTATTAGCTTCTCTAAAGTTTAAAGAGTCTTTGCCACTCAGATTGCTTTGATCTTGCTTCCTGTGACATTTACAGTCTTGTTTCTTCAGCATCGAGCTGTAGTTAGTGGTACTGTCTCAAGCAATAGGCTCTCTGACCTACCCGCAGATCTAATTCCCATTTTTCCTCAGAAACTCATCTTGAAATGTTGAAGCAATAAAAGGATTTGTAGGGAGGAGTGATGAATTCCTTCCCTATTCACTTTCTATGTACCTGATGAAATATAAACAGGTCTGTGCTGCACAAGCTCAGCAAGGAGGTGAGCTGCCATCCCAGCATGGGATACAAACCAGTGCAAGAGCTGGAACAAGGGTGCAGGATGTTTGAAATTTCTGCAGGTAATGGAGGGGAAACGTCTGAACCTCTTCTGCGTACACTGCATTTATATTGAGAGAGTATGAAGCTGTGTCTTGGCTGCGAAGGGTTTAAACATCTTAACTCCAAGCAATGTTGAGCACTGGTAACTGAGAACAGCTTTGTTGGAGGTGGTTATGGAGCAACTATTGGCAAATATGTTGAATGCTCATTTGCAGTCACTGCAATTTGAATATGATGTTCAGACTTCCAAGCTGTCTCCCCCTGCATCAAAAGAAAACGATTTACTCCTTTTAGTTGTAAACAAATTCACGTTTCAGTTGAGGACACTTGTGGAAGTGGAGAGCAGAAACAGCAATTTATTATTAGATCTGTCACTTTAAAATATGTTCCCACTTTGATTCTACTTTGAAGCATTCTCCTTTGAAGCAGCATTAAAGTATTTAAATATGTACGAGTCCTAGCAGGGGGAGATTACAAGTTGTGACACTGCTTAACCTTGGGGTTTTTTTTATATTTTTGCCTTTTTTCCCCAGGGAATTACTGTAAGTGGGTTTTTTTATTGCTTGGAATCAAAATGGCCATCCATTTCAAGCTGCAAAAAGATATTTTCATAGTGATTATAAAAATAAGGTGTGTGTGTATGAAGTCAATACTGGTTTGGATAATTAATTGCACCCCAGTTCATCATGCAGCTCATGAGGCAATGGTCTCTTCTGCTGTGCTGTAGTGAGAGGTCTAGAGGGAATGGTCATAAACTGAGACAAGGGAGAGTCAGATTAGATGTTAGGAAAAATGTTTTCCCTGTTGGGGTGTTCAGGCCCTGGAATATTGCCCAGGGAGGTGGTGGAGTCACCAAACCCTGAAAGTGTCTAAGAGGCATCTGGATCTGACGCTGGAGGATATGGTTTAGAGGGTACAACAGTGACTGGTTAAGGATGGGCTCAGTTATCTTAGCCAATCAAACCCTGGGCTGAATCCAAAGGAGTGTAGCAGCAGGTGAAGGAGGTGCTCTGCTCTCATGAAACCCCACCTGGAATACTGCATGCAGTTCTGGTGCCCTTGACGTGAGAAGGATGTGGAACTGCTGGAACAAGTCCAGAGGGAGGCCACAAAGTTAATGAGAGGACTGGAGCATCTCCCCTATGAAGACAGGTTCTGCCCCTGTACTCTGCGCTGCTGAGGCCACACCTTGAGTACTGTGTGCAGTTCTGGGCGACTCAGTTCAGGAAGGATACTGAGGGG
>NW_008655782.1:76612-78095 GCF_000695815.1 Acanthisitta chloris
TGCCTATGGTGGTTGTGCCTGCCCCAGCCCTGGCAGTGTTCAAAGTCAGGTTGGCTAAAGCCTTGAGCAACCAGTTCTGGTGGGAGGTGTCCCTGCCCAGGTCAAGGGATTGGGACTAGGAGATTTGTAAGGTCTGTTCCAACCCCCTAACATACTATGATTCTAAGCTTCTATCTAGCAATTTTTAGAGTATTTCTGACAAAGGTTTATGCATACTTTATTTTCGTGTTTGCTCCTAATTGCACAGTGGGCAGTGTGAGCTACACAGTGGGGTTAGTTTTCATGCTGATTGTGCTTCATATAAACTATTGTCAGAAAAAAACTCTACAGTCAAGGAAAAATCACTGGGGCTCTCGTGTGCTGTTATTCTTGCGGGTTAGAACAGCAGCAACATGAGATCGATGTCTCGCAAAGATAAGATGAGGGAAAATATCCTTGCCCAATATGCCTCACGGGGTAAAATGCACTTGGAAATTGTGAAATGCTTATGAAATTTGTGGGCTTGATTCCCTGCCTGCCTCAGATGTCTGCCTTGGCCCCGTGTATGTGTCTCTGCATCACTAAGGCCACGGCAGCTCTGATCTGAGCGTGGCTTCTCGCTCTTGCAAGGCTTTGAGCAGGGCCAAGAGGAGCGGCTGGGAGCGAGTACAAAAATGAGCAGCACCGAACCAATTCCTTTGAATTGTGTGGCTGTTTGGTTGGAGATAAGTAAATGAATTCACCAACCTCTGCCTGCAGGATTTATCATTTCAAATGCCTGTGACTCCCTGACGTGGCTGTGCTGAGAGTATTGATTCACAGTGTTGTTTCTCAGTGATCAGAACATGTTAGCTTCATGTGTTTCAACTCTTCAGGGATGAAATGACTTTCTTCTTTCAGGCACTTTTGTAAAATTATTTTTTAACACATACTAGTCTAACAGTTTGTTCCAGAAATTACTGAGAAAAAAATCTGCTCGTGTCACAGTAACCTGGGAGGTAGTAGATAGGACCAGAAATCAAAGCCAGAAGATCTGCTGCATGAGAGGTCACTGCCTTTCATCCAAGACCTGTAAGTGTGAAGCAGCATATTGCTGATTCCTCTTACAGAGGAGCCTACAAAAAGGCTGGAGTGGGACTTTTCATAGAATCATGGAATTTTAGGGGTTGGTATGGACCGTGGAGATCATCCAGCCCCAACCCCTGCCCTGAGCAGGGACACCTCCTACCAGAGCAGGCTGCTCAAGGCTTTAGCCAACCTGGCTTTGAACACTGCCAGGGCTGGGGCAGCCACAGCCTCCCCGGGACCATCCTCACAGGAAAAGCTTCTTCCTGATATCTAATCTAAATTTCCTCTTTCAATTTATCCTCATTGCTCCTTATCCTGTCCCTGCAGTTCCTAACCAAGAGTCCCTCTGCAGCTTCCCTGGAGCCCCTTCAGCTCCTGGCGGGTTGCTCTGAGGTCTGCATACAACTTCACACAAAGGCATGAAGTGATAGGACAA
>NW_008655783.1:0-11986 GCF_000695815.1 Acanthisitta chloris
GAAAGTTAACTCTACTTCACCCCAAACGAGCACAAAGCCCTTCAATTATTTCATCCCACTGACATACCCAGTTGGCTTCAGCTGTACCCAGGGACCACCAAGGGCAGGGACTGTCCCTCGGACCTCCTGTGGCATGGGGACAGCACCTCAGGGCCAGATGTGCAGGGCAGAGCTGGGCAGGGGTCCCTGCCACCCTGCGCCGCTGGGTACCACCCAGCGCCATGGGGAGCCTCCATCCCTGCTCAGAGAAGGAGGTGCCGGCGTCATCTCCTCGCTGAGGCTATGGTCACTCACCCCTTCTCCACCTGCTTCTGTCCCGCTGAACACAGGCACTGGCTGGCGTCACAGGAGCTGTGCCACTGGGAATGGGCCACAAACACCCTGGTCCTTCTCACAGGCAGCATTCCTGTAGGAGCAGATCACACAAGGGACATGGGGAATACTCTGCTAGCACTCAGGGAGGCAGGAGGGGGTTAGCCAGAGCTTTGCAGAGGGAATCGAGGGCACTGGCTACTTCATTGCTATGAAACTGACAGCCAGGTAGCATTGAATCCCATTGATTCTCCATAACCTAGCTCTGGAGATGCCCATTGCTCCATGAAGGCAACCATTTCAGCCCCCTCCCCAAATTCTCTCTTCAAGCTCCATGCATGTGCCAGCACGTCAAAGTTTTGCCTAGACTCCCGTATTTAATTTTGCATGTGTGAGTCTGCTGGCACTAGCAGTCTAATTTGCTGTCCTTATTTATTGGAATTGTTATTTTAATTTCCCTTCTAGTATTTCCTGATGGGCACTGAACCCTAGCAATATCTGCTTTTAAGATCACATCAGTCTGAACTGTGCGCTCTTTTGTGCCTTTCATGCTTTTCCCCAGCCTCTACTTTAAATATTCCTCCAGAAGCCTTTGAATTTTTAGGCCCAGAAGCCTCACTTCGTTAAGGTCAAAGTGCAACCTTGTTCTCTTGTCCCAGAAATCTTCCTAGTGCTCTATGAGCCTATGTCCTTGCTCTCTACATCTCATTTGAGCATGAAGACTCTGGGTTGCTGTGTATCCCTGGCTTTGCATGTGCAATTGGCAGTATTTCACAGAATGCAAGGCCTTCACCCCAGCCACCTGTCTGACAGTTAAAGCTTGGCCTCTTCCATTTATCTGCATCAGTGGAACAACGATGGACCAAAATACCAAGCTCTGACCCTGGAGCCTCACATCTAGATTTTGCGTGATGCCTGCTGCCTTTGTGCCCAGCAGCTGGCTGTAATTTAATTTCTTAAGCACAGGTACACGGGTCCAGTAACAGAATTTCCTGCCAGCACCAGCAGCTTCTTGCTGTCCTTTATGATCTCTGCTCCTCCAAGGTGCACTGCAATCCTAGCTGTTTTGTCTGGGAAACTCGGGCAGACTGAGGAGGGCACATTTTTCAGAGGACTGCCACAGTAAAAGTGGTACTGCTCTCCTGGAGGGCTCTCCCTTCCTCTCAGCTGCTGCCACTTAGCACTCCAACTGAGTGAAGAAACATGTCCTCTCCACACCAGCAGATCCCTGTGCCACAGTCACCCTCGTAAAGCAATCACACACTTTACATCCTGCATGGTAACTCCTGCAATGCCAACCTTCTGGGGCATATTGGCTTTCTGGGGTGCCTTAATGTGCCGTTTGGGAGGGCTCATGTTGACTGAACTTCGGTAGTTCTAATTCAGCTAATTTGACTGATGTAGTTCTATCCTTTCAGCTCCACACCTTCCCTAGTACAAAAGCCACAGCAGATTCCCTGTTTGTGGTTCCCAGTGCTGCTCAGTTGCTGTCCTTTACCTCTGCCTGGGTCTGGAAAAGATCTGGCCATGCAAGCTCAACAATACTTATACTTCTGCCCATCCACCCTAAACAAAACTGCCACCCAGACTGTCCTGTTCACTGTCCATCTCTGCTTTCTAGACTGACACTAAAGGCCATCTCTTGTGGCTACAGACATGGAAACACATCTTCCATTTTGGTTCTAAGTGCAAAGAAATAATCTTGCAGCAGAAATCTTACAGTCCAGTCACAGGGCACACAGAAGTGAGGGCATTCTAGTTTTCTAATACCAAAGTCAGCTTCAATGTATACACTGGTTCTGAGGGGGAAGGGCAAGTCAGAGCTATGCAAAAAGTATGGGATCCTGTCTGTACTCAGAGTGCCTGCTAGAGCATAGGAAAAACTATTTATTGGTCTAGAAAGTGTTAAGATGTCCCCAGAGTGCCTGGCTGCTCAGCTTGAGGAGTTTGCTATCACATTCATAGACCCAGTTTCATAAGCCATCTAGCAACAGTTTCTGTTCTTGCAAACTTCTCAATGTTGGCAGAAAAATTAGTAGATCACTCTTTGCATCCACTTGCTGTCCTGCATTAATAAAGTTCGAGAACAAATATTTGGAACAGTAACACAAAACATGCACACACTAGGCAGTCCACTTAAAAATCATTGTTACACACGAGTGATGCTGGCCAGACCACATGCATGTGTGTCCTGGTTCTTGTCAGCAGGTGCGGGAGAAGTTATGAGTGAGTCAAATCAATCTTCTTAGAAGAATGGCAAAGTAAATCCACCTTGCGCTTACATATGATCTTGCCCTGTGGTGTGTTAACATAGGACTTTTTGATACAAATAATGCACCTTTTGAGAGCTGCTACTGTTGGGTAACCGGAATGTTTCCTAAGCTGAGGTGAGTTACCCCTTCCCATCATGTCTCACAACACTTGCTCGGTCAAGGTCAGTAGCAACCTCGGTGTGTACATAGCCTAACCTGCTTTTCTGGAATTTGATTCTGGAAGTCAAGGGGAGGAATGTGAGAGAAAGACTATCCATCTTATTTAAGGTCTGTGTCAAACTTGATTTCATCTCACCCCTGTTAGATGGCTCCACCACTGAGCTGAAAAGGGAGTTTAATCTTGTCATGGTTTAGGAGTGGTATTCTCCAACTGAGTATTTCCACTGAAACCCCCCAGACCGCATGTCCCTCAGTCACTCCCCCACCCTCTACCCCTGCGGCAGGGTGGAGGGAATTGGAGGCACAAAAGGTTAAGATCATGGGTAGAGATAAGAACAATTTACTAAGAAACAGCAATGAAGTAAGAAAATGAACAGTAGCAATTATATTAATAACAGAGCATACAAGACAGGCGAACGACTCACACCCCATCACTCACCACATAGAATCCGGTGCTGCATGACTGCACATACCACGCCTGACCGAACCCATGCTGGAACAAAGGGTACTCCTCACTCCCTCTGTCCCCTCCACAAGACATGAGGTGGGATAGAATAACCTCAGGCTCCGAGTGTGCCCTTCCTGGCTACTGCAAAACTTAACCCTGTCCTGGCTGGAACCAGGACAAATCTGTTTTTCAGTAACAAGAAATCAGGTGATGTTGGAAGATTTCAGTCACTTCAAAGAACATGTCCATGGTTTTACTGACAAGTAGAATTAGTATTTGTCAGCTGTAGATGCAGTGGCTGAGGGAAATAATTCAGTAATGATAATGAGGATTGCTAAGACATAGTTTAAAATAACCATTGGCATTAGATGATGCTTCCCTTACTGGTGTATGGGTATTAGTATGAGCATGGCTACTTTCTGTGGAGAGCCCAATTAGGCAGAAAACAAAGCCACAAATGTTTTCACATCAAGAATTAGGAGACACACTTTGATGGCACCTGAGGGTCAATCTACACAAAATGTCAGTAGCAATGACTCCAGAGTTGCACCAGGCAGCATAAATCTTAATTCTTGATAACATGCAATAAGCTTACTTTCCCTTAGAGATGCAGAATATAAGCTGCAAAACTCCACACTACTTAGTAAACTGAATCCGTATCACATCATGAACTTTGCTCACAGATCAAGCACAGAACCTCTCCTAGAGTAAGCTAGGGCAGTATACCAGCTCTGGGCACACTGATGTGTTACTCCCTAACTCCCCGCTGAACTGCAAGGTCAGGCTTCTAAAATTGCTTTCAGTAACTGCTTCTGTTATGCAAGTCATACAAAATCCAGGTTGTGGTGCTCCTGCTGCAGCTGTGCCCTCAGACACCCTGGCACTCCAGAAAATTGTTTAAATTTGCAGTGGCCCAGAGCACATTTCTACTTCCTCCTTGATAAAAGCCTTTATCATACTGCATGTCAGCTGATCCACTGACTCACCTTTTCTTGTCTTAATTTTTTTGGTAAGATTATCAGCTTTCAGTGGAAAAGTACTTCAGACAAGAACTTACCTTAAACTACTTTAAAATCCTGGGTGCCATGCACCTAAAAAAGCCCCATACAACTACTTGATGTTAACCGTAACACATCACTGAACAAGAACTTACCCATACTTCTGGACAAAAGTCTTTTTTAATCCTAGTACTGTATAAATAGCCTTGAAATTATTTGAATGTACAGCAACTGACATAGAAGAAAGATAAACAGCAAGAACGGAGTAATTTTGGAAGGTGCTCACATAAAGCAATATTTTTAAATGAATATATTAGAACTTATCTGGTATGTGCTATGATTCAGCAAGGAGGAACACAACATAAAGTACCTCCAATCACACACTTAGTTACTATATATTTGAAGTTTGTATCTCATCACTGGACAGCACTAATTAGATGTACCTTTCTAGGTCATCCCCTAACTTTGTATCTACAGAATTAATGTGAAATATGAAGTAGATCCCAAGGAACTCCTGGCAACTGTGGTCGAACACTTTGAATTCTACTCTAACAGGAATAGATTTATGAATATTACTGCTGCATTACCAATGTGCTCAGCAAAGAGCCACTGATCACATGACCTTGCTAAGCACAGCTGGTTGTGAACAGCATTGAACTATTACACTTAGTGACGTACCGCGACAAGTAATGATCAAGTGTCAGGTGTCAGATTAACTGCAATATACAAGCTGACTACTCAAATCATGATTCAAAGCTTTTTTTGAAGAATAATATTCCCCAATCACATATCCAAAAAAACAATCAGACCACATTCATATATTAATTTTTATTTTCCCATTACAATATTCACAGGGTCTGCTTTTTGTCTTATGCAATCTAAACTTCCCCTCCCCCCTAAGCCAAACTAAAGAACTGACATTTCAGAACATGAAAAGAAGTCTTGTAAACATGAAACATCCAACACATAGCTGAAACCCAGAGCCTTTAGCGATTAAAAAGACAGTTATATCCCCTTTTAATGCAGGTCACTTACTTGTGTATCACACCATTAACTAAACCAGTCTTATATTAAAAAGGTGCAGCTTTAACTAAAAGACACAATGCACTTCTCCACCCACTGCATGTTAGCATGTGTTTTATTATATCCTATTCCGTCAGTCATTTTAAAAACTATATACAGCTATGTCTAAACGTGTATTTTTGCCATGGTTTTAACAACACAAAAATAAAGGCATTTTTAAACTATTGCTGCATATTATGCAGCAGGCTACCAGAGCATTGGTTCAGACACCTAACGTCAATGCAAAAGTCAAGTCCACTAAACCTCTGTAGTGGGAGTAATATTGAGCTGAACAGTCCCACTTTATACATTATGAAAGAATAAAGAGACAGGTATGTGATGGCTGACCGTCATCAGTTTTATACCACTGTCAACCAATTTTGCCAGCACACAGAACAACTCAGTGGAAAAAAAACCCCAACAAATCTCAAGCTTTAAAACAAATGCTTTTGTTGTGATTAAAGCTACATAACTGATATTCAAATTCCAAAGGATAATAGTGAACACTATCAAAACTAAACCATATTTTCATTTGACACTTGCACCTGAAGTGTACCACTCATTTCGTTGTTGTGTGCAATGCAGCACAAAAAGTACTGGACATTAGTTGCTGAAACACAAGAATAAAGCATGGAGGTACAATCAAGAATGTTGTGTGCAGGCACAGATTTGTATTGTGAGAGAAAAGCAGTCTCATTGTTTTCTGGTATTAGTAGGTCTAACTATCTCCAGGAAGCCTGCATCCCAAAATGGGAATGCAGTGTTTAAAATTCAGTATGGGACAGCAAAACTTTATGTGTAATCCTGAATTTTACATACACTAAACTTTTTAATACCTCCTAAATAATCTTGGAACTGTTTGAGGTTTTCCTTCAGTTTCCAAAAGAGCAGTTGTTCAGTTCACAACAGAGTAGGGCACTTTTTTTAAGCCATGACAAGATATTAAAATAATTCATCTTAGATCAATTCTTCAGACTGCTGAAGTGTGACCTGAACATGTAATTTCAAATTTTTGCTAGAAATAATACATGCAATGAATAAGGGTTTAGCATTCTTTCTTTGCTTGCTGAGAACTTGTTTAAAGAGCATCTTTTGCTTTAGCTAGTAATACATGACTAGCTCTTTTTCACTTTAGTTTGTGTGCATTTAAGAATTGGCCAGTCTACTTATTCCTCCAGAGCCGTTTGCAGTTTAGCCTTATCCTGACCAGCTCAATTCAAGCTATATGTATGCACATGCACTTACTACCTTCCACAACCAAATAAAACAGAACTTTACAGGACATAAGCTACTGAAGACATGAGCAGTGGAAACAATGTAACCCTAATTCTAGCAAAAAAATAACCTGAACTATTAAAAACATTTCCTGACCACTAGCAAAAAACAGTGGCAGTTAGGTGCACAAGGCCATCATGTCTCAGTGCCCCAACACACAGGGAAGTAAAATTTACAGCACTTGTGCAATGCAGTATCAATACCAAATTCGCCTCTTAACAGGAAAACAATTTAGTTAAAAGTTTATGTGCCTAACACAAAATATAACCTCATCCAGTGCTGGTGCTGTGCTGCGTAACAAACCAAGCTATTTCTGGTCTTAAACCCAAAAAGCAGCAGCAGCATGTATGAGTACAGAAACTGTACAGTTTCAGTGTCAAAGTTACAAGACTCCCTATGCTATTGCATGTTTTTTAAATAAACTTGGAAATTTGGATGCTTTTTGTATACAGAGAGTGAATTTCCTGAGCAGTCTTGGCTTAAAATTTGTTCAGTAAAACAAGCATTGTAAAAGAGAAAATGCATTTATTTTAATACAGAAGAATGCATGTTTAAGCAATCATAACTGAGTATAAAATTTAGCAAATTCTGAAGATGGAGACTTTCCAGGCTGATAAATGTAGTGCCAAGCTTGCAATAATTTTACTAATAAAAAACAACATGCAATGGTACCCCTTGCTTAACAGAAAATCAAAAGAGTGCACTACAGTTTATCACATTGGTTTTTATAATCCAAGATATTCAGCCTGACATTTAAAGTAAGTCAAATTTTTATACATATAATCTCTCATATCAGACACTAGACTGTTGGGTTATTTAAAAGCGTTACACTGCAGATGGCTAATCTTACTGGAAAAATCAAACTTGGTTTGGATTAAAATCAGTAGGGATAAAAAAGACTGGACATTGCCAGATATTTAATACAGGAATCAAAAAACACTTAAGTTCCAAAGTATCTTTAAAAATATTTGAAATCATTCATCCCTCTCATAACTGTTTGGGTTGGTTTTGTGATCTTTTTAGAGATGAGGGGTATACACATTTGAGTGTTGCATATATTCAGATCCTTTGTACCTACAATTAATTGGAGAACAGTTAATCTTTACAGACAAGTAGCACACACTGACCCAGAGCATTACCACTACTGGTTACGATCCGACACGGGTTGTTGTGGTTCTTTTATCCGAGAAGAAGCTTTTAAGGAGAAATACCTGCCCAATACTAACAACAAGAAGAATGATTGCTTCCCCTATTGACCAGTAGGCCACCCTGGTGTTTAAATCCTCTGCTCTGCTGCGACCCTGAGCTTCCCTCAAGCGGAAGTGAGTCTGATAATCGATGACAGACTTCAAAGCTTCATGAATTGAAACACACGCAGACTCCATCTGCAGAAGCAAACAAATACACATCATGGAATTAAGAATACTTCTAGTGGTTTTGTGCTTTGGTATTTAAAATTAGGTGTCATGTAACTTTGCAAGCTAAGGATTACCTCAGTACATTGTCAGTCTGAAATGCTGTAAATACAGTGAAATTTAACTTATGTTGATCAAGCTTTACACACAAGGATGTGACATTCTTAAGTACAGGAGTGGGCAAAACTATAGCTTTAATAAAAAGCAACAGGCTCTGAGAATGATTTTAAATTCATACACATTTGGGTTCAAAATGAGTATCGGAAACATTTTTGATATGTCAGTGATCCCCCAGCTGTTAATTCCACAGGAGAACAAGCAGTTACTTATAACATTAAGATGGATACAGTAGATATTAAATGCTTCCGTGTTTTACAAGTATGACATTCTTTACTGCATAATTCTCACTGAAGTTGTACAACATGTTATCAAGAGACCATTCTCTAAGTCATGCATCCAAAAAGTAGAGAAGGAACAATTTCAGTGCTCCCAAATACTCCATAACATATTCATATAAAAATACTTACCAACTTACCCAATTTCATTATAATTTTTCATAAAAATAAAAAAGATATCCTGAATCATTTTTTATATAAACTTCTTCCACTTTCAGTTTATTTTCTCTAAGTGTAAGTACTCCTGACTGTGTTTTGATCACAAGGAATTAATCAATAAATCTTTATTTCCAGTCACAACTTTGGGTTCTGTTTTATGGCTAAAAGTAACTATTTCCCGAAGATCAAAAATCACAGATTATTATAAAAGGAAATAATTAACACCCTTACAGGATCACTCTCAGTCACTTATATCTGTGTCTAACCACATTTTCAAGTTGTTGACTTTCAAGACACATACTGAACAAGTCTATGATATTCTTCTAAAGAAAATTCAGGAAGAGTTTTTCCAAACGAAATTCTGCCATTGGTCTCACTGATAAACTGTAGAAATATCCTAATCTGCATAAGGGATTTAAACACAAAGTCACTCTGTTTTAGGGATTTATCTTTAACTGTCCCTGTGGAAGGCTGCCCAAATTTGGTCATGCTACAAGCCTGAAGAGAACTGCAAAAAGAACCTCCTTACTAAACAAATAAGGAAAAAGAGATGGAATGATGAGTATTGTACTGAGTCAGGCTGACAGGGAGCACAGTGCTGTGCTTCATACTGGTAGCTAGAAAGGTGTCGATAACGCACCAGTGTTTTGGCTTCTGCTGAGCAGGACTGGCGCAGCATCAGTGCTGTCCCTCAACATTCTAGCCACCCCCATCCAGGGGGTGGGCAAGATCCTGGGAGGGGATGCAACTAGGCCAGCTCACCCAAACTAACCAAAGGAATATTCCATGCCATATGACATCAGCTCAGATATAAAAGCTGAAAGAGGAGGAGGAAAGGAGGAAGAATTCATTATTACATTTGGCTTCCTGAGCAACTCTAATGTTTGGAAATAATTGAAACCCTATTCCACAAGTATTTAGTTTCTGAAATCCACACTTCAAGCGGCAAACAAGCATGGCATTCAAAGGAGGTTCCCTTAGAAACTTATAAAAAACAACTAACCAACCAACACCACAAAAAAACCTGACAACTAAGGGTGGCCAAGAGTTTAAGTTATTGTCCCAATTTCCTTTTTTTAAGCACTTGGAGATTCCTTCTCAGCTCTGTTCTGTGTTCTATAAATCTTACCTGCTGAAAGAAAGCTTATTTGTAGTAATTGAGACTATTTTATATGCTCCAATCCATTATTTTCAAAACTGACAGATATACCTAATGCAGCTGAACTTGAAATAAAAATTGGCTCCACCTAACAAATTCTGCCAAACACAACTACATTTTACCTGGGTAAGGGCAGTTACTCTGTTCTCACTAGGAAAAAGTGGTGGATCTTCTCCAACCTGGAAATCAAAGTACACAGTTTTGTGTGTGAAAGTAGAGAACTCATTGCTGAAGCAGAACTTGTATGTTCCATTACGGGATGCAGTGAATGTGAAGCTATCATATTGTTTCTTCATCTCTTTGTACAACACAACACCATCAGGATCTTCCAACCGACAGTCAACATCATAATGACCTCCAGTGATCACCTGAAAACAGAAACCAAGAAATTGTCATTTTAGCAAAACAGACATTTATACATATCTTCTAAGAAGTATGACCTGTCAAGTGGTACTGCAAAGCTTTTTGCTTTGACAAGTGTTGTAAAATATAATGTATTAATTTGAAAATCCTTCAAAGTAAGTCTGCAAAATTATCTTCCTATGAAAGACACACAGAAAATAATTATGCTTTAGGGTAAGCATATGTAATGTCACCGGTATTTCCCAACCATTCAGGAGAGCAATCTTTTGGTTTTGTTATAAATAACTGTACAACAGTTATATTACAACAGAAAGGCTACAGTAGATGAAACTCAATGGGACAGCAAAGACGTTACTGTAACAAATCAGCCATTGGCTGTACACACAAGTCCTCCACGGACTTAATTCATCCAGCCAAGACTGCTAACATGCAGTAAGACACTTCCTTCCTGTCGGGCCAGAAGAGTGTAACTGCTCTATTCCTTCAGCTGCGTTAGGCTGCCGGAATGGCCGCTCAACCAGTAGAACAGGAATTTAAATCTGTCTCATCTTCCTGGCTGTTGTCAACAGAGCAAGCTTCTGGGAGAACTGCTGCCTCCCTCCTGCACAATTGGACACAGCAGTTCTTCCCAAAACCAGCACGTTCAGATAAATGCCTGCAAGGGACTCAAAACATCATGACCATTCCAAGCGTTTTTTTGAGGCTTTGATTACTGTTGGTCTACAGTATCTTGCTTTGCAGACCAGCTACCTCAGTTCCACAGAAAGACTAACTGGGAGCTTAAGTATTCACAATCTGGTGAACTGATGACTCTTACATTCAGAGTTTAACACTTCATCCTTGCTGCA
The DNA here is from genome assembly GCF_000695815.1 of Acanthisitta chloris. NCBI lineage: Eukaryota > Metazoa > Chordata > Aves > Passeriformes > Acanthisittidae > Acanthisitta > Acanthisitta chloris. The sequence goes on from NW_008655783.1 coordinate 10,867, forward strand.
AACTTTTTACCTTGAAGATAAAGAATGATGAAGGAGGAAGAGACTTGTATCTAAAGGCAAATCCCCTCTATATGTGTGCAAAAACTACTGAAGTATTTTAGTGTCTGTGTATCTGCACTTCACATAACATTGTTTAAACTCTCACCAGTTTACTGAGGTATCAAGTTATTGAAACAATGACGTTAATAGTACAACTCAAATAACAACAGATTGGAGCCGCAGCTCCTCTGCAAAGAGGAAGTTTAAAAAATCTCCAGCTGGCAAGCAGTGAAACAGCTCTTCACTTCTGAAGATTGAACTCAGATTTGTCAAGGGCGTGCTTCTTACCAGTCACATGAAAGTCACTCGCATTCAGTTACAACACACATCCTGAAAGTGGCAGTTTATATAGAGATGGTGAGGGTTTGCCAGAGCTTTAAAGTTCCCCTGGGATTCCTTCCCACAGAGCTTGCTTGTGCCTCCTGTCAGCCCTTAGGCCAAGGGACATTCACACAGCACTTTGGTCTACTCGTGGTTGGTCAAATCTAGACTTTACTTTTAGCAGTGCTACTCCTGTTGTGATTATCAACAAAAGTGGCAACAGCAGAGGCCAGTGACACCCACTTCAAAACTGCAGGGAAAGTACTGCACAGAAAAGACTTAATGAGAGAACAGGCAGGGGCAAAGAACATTTGGGTAGGGGAAAAAGGTGTCCAAGAGCTAGAACACATAAGACAGAGTAACAATGACTGATATTTGGCAGTAACAATCCCCAAAATACTGGAGGTGGGACAAAAATCAGGAAAGAAAAAGACACAGGACTTTGACAAGAAAAGTCAGCTCAAAGAAGTACACAGCCCCATCAAAAGCCCCCAGTGGTGTGATTCCTATTGTCAAGGATGATTTTTTTGTCACACTGCTGCTGTACTGTCAGTGACTTCATCAGCTGAAGTGTCGGACCGACAAGTTCCAACCCTACCGGTACATCCAGAGCACCAGAAGAGTCATGTTGGTACCGCACACATCACTCTTTTACGGGCTGGTGCGTAACCCCGACCCGAACTGCATCCTGCAACACGAAGCGTTGGATCTTAAGACGCGTCGTGCTGATCTCGTTAACGCTTCACAAAGCACAGGGAAG
>NW_008655784.1:0-9538 GCF_000695815.1 Acanthisitta chloris
TCCTCGGTCAGCAGGCGACACGCGTGGGTGACACGCGTGGCAGGGGCTGCAGGGAGCTGGGAGAGCAGTCCCCGGGGGCTCTTAAAAGGGCGATGGGGCTGGAGGCAGCGGGTGGGTCCAGCGCGGAGTGGGGCAGGGGGAGACCACTGACTGTGCCTCACTCCGTTTGCAGGGAAACCGTCGTGGGGCTCGTCCTGGTTGGGGTGGTGTTGTGGTGTTCTTTCACTGGATCTCAGGGAATTTGAGGAGCTGATGAGGCTCCCAGGATGAAGCAAAGAGGGGACTGATCAGGTTGTAAGGGCTGAGACACGCTTGTGTCACCTCCCCTCGGTGGTCCTGGGGTGAGGCCCCTCCTTGCCGGTGGGTAGCACAGGGCAGCTTGGTTTTGGGGATGCTGAGGCCAAGCAGCTATGGAGGGTCATCCCCGTGTCCCCCCATCAGCAAGGGTGGTGGCAGTGGTGACAGCCTGGTAGCATGACTGGTGGTTTTCACATCCCATCCTTCATGGAACAGGCTTTTCCCAGCTATGTCAGGGCAGGCAGTGGATTTGGGATGAAGGTAGTGTCTCCCAACCTCTGCAGTGCAGAGACAAGAGACCGTCATGTCCCCATGTATGTCCCCAGTGCCACAAAGCCATCCCCTGGCCCCGAGGCCAGGTCCCCTCTCCATTCTGCTCCAGCAGGATTTCCTATTTTGGTGTCTACAAAATCCCTTACAAACCCAGTCTCTCCCTCTTTTTTCCTGGGGGAGATAATGAGAAAACAATCAGCACATGACACCCATTAGTCACATTTTGTAATGCACCAACAACCAGTGACACCACAAGAAAGACCATGTCAATTCCTACCCCAGACCTGGACAAACTTGGTGCCTGCAATATGGGGTTTTTAATTAAGGAGATACATATTTTTTCTAACATTTCTCTCCAAGGGAAAGGGTAAAAGTTTAAGAGACTCCCTCCACCACAAAGCAGGATTTGTGGCAGGAGAGGTGCAGGGATATGGGGAATGATGCATTTTCCTCCAGCAGCAGCTCTGGCTCCTGTTTATTCCCTCTCAAGGGAGGGTTAAGCAGCACCAGGCAGCAATTTGAAGGTGCTTCCATGCTCCTTCCCTGGTGCTTTTATCCTTCTGCACAGCCATATGACTTTTTGCTCTTGAAAAGTGGCCTTTGGTTGTGATCGCCTTAATAAAACTATGGAGTTCAGACCTCAGGAACAGACACAAGGGAGGCAAGGAAAGCATGGGTTATGGGAATGGGGTCATGGAAAAGGGAGGCCTGACCTCTGTGGGATCCTGATGGATTTGTAATTTGTACCACAGCTCGGATGGGGAGTGCCAGCACCAGCAAGGAGCAGTGCCAACAGCATATATTGGGAAGAGCCTCTCTCTCTCGATAGTTATACCTGATGTTCTCGCTTCTGTGTTTTTTCCTAGTGGGAAATATGTGTCCCACCCTAAACTCAATGCTTTTGGAATTTTGAGTCCAAAAGCTGCTCTGGATCTCCATGCTCCTCCTCAAAACGCTTTTGCTTTAATGACTAGATATTAGATATTAGGAAGAAATTTGGGTGGTGAGGCACTGGCACAGGTTGCCCAGAGAAGCTGTGGCTGCCCCATCCTTGGAAGTGTTCCAGGCCAGGTTGGATGGGACTTGGAGCAACCTGGTCTAGTGGAAGGTGTCCCTGCCCATGGCAGGGGTTGGAACTAGATGATCTTTAAGTTCCCTTCTAGCCCAAACCATTCCATGATTCTCTGATTTTTGGCATCATCCATGATCCCAAGCTGGCAAGCATCTTCATTCCTGCCTGAAGGGTGGCTTAAAGCCTCCTGAGAACAGGTATCCAACAAAACCCTGTCCCAAGACTCCCCTTGCTCCTACTCACACACTTTGCTGCTGCTTCGAGCTCTGGCAGACTGGAGAGCAAATGCCGGATCAGTAGTGCTGGGGATGCTCCAGTAGCTAATTATTTCTTAAGCTTTCCCTTTCATCAGCGTGAGATTGAGTACATGGGACTCAGCTTTTGAAATCAGGAGGTCTTGATTTCTTCATTTGAGCTCCCATTAATTACTGTTTTTGGGAGCTGAGTAGTGGATGTGTCACTCACCCTGTGCTCCCTCAGCTTGGTAGCTGCTTGAATCACCTTCTCCCCTGCACAAACCATCCCTCACACAGGATAGACACAGAGAGTTGGACACGCAGAGATAAGATGAACTTGCTCCTAATGGGGAGAAAAGAGATCATTTTGTTCTTGTTGAGCCTGAGATGACCAGATTAAAGCTTTTTCCAGGCCGGGTGCCTTTTCCCTGCCAACATCTTTTGAGTTCATTAACCCTGAGCTTTTGTTGCTGCTAAATGACGTTTGGCTTTTAACTCTCTCCACCTGCTGCTGAGATTCTGAGATGTGTGAGGAGAAACTCAGACTATATTTAAGGTTTAAGCTCCTTTTAGGTACTTGTTTTGCTCTGTCCCTTCTCTTGACACATCAGGGAACTGAGCAGAGAACTCAACAGAAGGAACTATTTTTCACAGGACTCACCAAGATTCATAGTAAGGATTTTAGTCTTAAGAGAACTATGAAAAGGATCGGAGCAGCCTGGAAGCACCTCCCCATACGGGAGAGCAGCAGGGTCTTCTGGGAAACCTGTTTGGTGGCAGATAATTCAGCTGAAAGCATTGTGGGGCTTTCTGGAACAGTGATTCCATCCACCTCTCACATTCTGTTTTCTGCCTCATCCCCGAGCTTGAGCCTTCACTTTCTATTTTCTCCTTCTCTGGTCTTGCAAGAAATTGAGGTAGAATTTCTCATGAGGCTGCTTGTGGCACAGGATTTTAGCTAACACAAGGAAAGGTGGAATGTGAAACCCATGTGCTCACCCTCTGCTGTCACTGCAACCACTGGAGTCATCTCCAGCTCTTGTCCAACCAACTCTTCCATGGTCAACACCTGAGATAAGTCCTCATCATCTTTCTAAACCCCAGCAGAGTTGCATTTATTTGCAGCAGCACTGGCAGACACATTTTCATCATTCCCTGGCAAATGAGCTGTGGTCTCCTCTTGATGGGACAGGTTGTCACTGAGAAGTGAAGATGAGCTCTAGCAAAAAGCTTTAAACCCAACATGTTCTTGCAGGATGTTTCTGGTAGCTTGCCAGAAATCAGCTGCTTTGCTGGCTATGTGTTGTGGAGCTCTCCAAGGAGCTTTAGCTCTTCAGATGCATGTGTAGAAGGTGGTCAGGAAGAACAAGACAGTAGCTATGGTAGCTCTCTGTTTTCCCATACCCCATTTATTTAATCTCCCCTGCAGGGACCTGTCAAATTCCATATAAATGGGAGAAAGCCTCCTCCTTTTGAGAAATGAACTCTCCAATTATTAGAGGAGTGTCTGGGTATGGAGACAACTTGGAGCATAAATGTGCTGGCTCATGGAGAGTGAGAGCAGGGCTGGGAGCAGAGGTTGCCTACGTCAGGGCTATCCCTTTATCACGGATGTCAACAGCATTGGCTCTGTCCTTGGCCTCAGATGGAACTGTTGATAAGAACAGTTTACAAGTAGTAAATAAACCAACTCCAAACTCCTCGCCCTTCTGAGATTAATATCTCCTCAGAGGCTGTTAGAGCTGGTGGGTCACAGAGTTTATGCTGATGCTGGAGAAAGACCTGGGCCACCTGTGCTGCAGCTCCTTCCTCCACAGTGGCAGTTTTGTCTTGAAATCACCTCACAGGTTACTCAGAGGAGTAACCAAGTTGCTCTTGCATCTGGCTGAGCATGGACATGTCTTTGGCTTTTTGGGGGCAGATCCCTGTCCCTTCTCAGCACATGAAGGTTGCACAGCATCCCCTGGGCTTGGAGGTGACATATCCCAAGGGAGGGACATGTAACACCTTGGGAAGAGGTGACCAGGGAAGGTGCCTGGCTGAGGGTGTTCTGCTCCATGCTTCAGTACTCTCCCAATCCTGCTCTTGTTCTGGTGGCCCATCCATGCCACCTCTGCCGTACACTGTCCCAGCCTGGCTGTTCACTCAATCCTTTTCACATCTTACCCTAGATCTGTCCTTGTAGACATCTCAGTTCCCATTTCCACCCATGAATCCCTAGGGAAATCAGTGCAGTCACTCCAGATTTTGGAAGTGTCCATCCCTGGGTCAATACAAGCTGTAACAAGGCTAAAGCAAACTTGCTTTTAGGCCTGGTGGTAGTATGGGCTCTGGTTTTATGGGCTGTGAGGCCAGTGGGAAGCTAGAGCTCAGCACACAAGAGAGGGAGACACTGCTGTGCCTCTGCCTGTGAGATAGGTACTCTGGCATCTCCATGGAGAAGGAAATGGGAATTGGAAATGGCCAGGACACACAGCCTTTAGGTTTCAGGTCAAGCCTAAGCAGTGCCTGGGGCCAGGAAGGAGCTTCCCAGTGCAGGATCCACACTGCAAATGGGAAGGTGGGACTCAGACTTTCCTCGGAAGCATCCAGCCTTGGCAAGAGAGCACTGGACTTGCCGTGTCCATGCTCTGTTCCAGCAGAGTAATCCCAAAATAGGCACAGCTGGCTTAAAAAAAGGAAAAGAAAGAATAAAGTGGGCTGGGTAGACATCCTAGAGCCGGAGACTCCAGGAGGAAGCAGACAGTGAAGCAGGGAAATGGCCTGGTTTGTTTCACTGTCCAAAACTACATCATTCATTAACACACCACAATTAATGTCCTGCCTCGGAGGCATACAAGTGTTGAGCTTATTAGCACCAAGTAGAAAGGTCTGAGGCTTTAATATAGTTTGCAAGAGGATTAAGAACACAAAAGGGGCCATAAATTTACAGCCAAATATAAACCAGCTGCTGTGGGCTGGACTGGGGGGGAGGGAGGGAGGGAAGGACGGGGATGGGGGAGAGCGGAGGAGGAGGAAGGAGGGATGAGAGGCGGCGGGAATGTACCTTTCATGCTACAAAATATTAAGAGGTGTTTTTTGGTTTTTTTTCATTTCCATCCAACCCTGCTGCACTCCTCTGTGTGATTTGTAAATCCCAGGGTGGAAAAGAAACCATCCCCTTCCATCTGAGCCCCTCCAAATCCTATTGGTCAGCTCAAGTAGGCTGGATTCCAACTGCCATCGGCTGGGCCCCCAGCTCCAGAGCCTTCTCGACATGTCTGTGTCAGGCTGCTGCCCAGGGAGCTTTAATCCATGGGCAAAAGCCACTGGAGAGGGAGAAAAGGCTTCCATTGATGGAGGAGGTCTCCTGCTTGTGGTCTAGGGGAAGAATTTGTCGGCTAGGTTGGCTCATTGACTTTAGACCAAACAGCTCTGTCATCTGCAGCGGTGTAAATCCAGAGTAATTCCAATGGATTAAAAACAAAAAGCCACTCCTGGCTGAAAGACAAATTTTGTGGGTTTTCCATAGCACCTCCCACCCCAAAATGCCCCGTGAGCTCAGAGCCTGCTGTGAGGAGCTGTACTGGGTCGGAGCATGGTCACAGCCCAGGAGCTCTGTGATACCCTGAGAGCTGAACCTCCTTAATGTAGGATGTTCTACTTTCCTGTTTCATCCAGGATGGAAATTGTTGTGTGTTCTGTGAGGCACAGTGAAGATGAAACACCTCCTCAGGCTACAATGCCTGATTGGAATCTGTAACATACACATGGGTCCAGGTTCTACTTCAGAGCAGGGATAGGAGCATCAGGAGCTAATCCCAGAGGAGGGAGATATTGGAGTCAGGATCCATCCAACGCTGTTTCCATAGCTTTGGCTTTTACTGTATCATCCTCCATCCTTCCAAGCAGCTCAAGTAACCTGCTAAGTTGTCGATCACTATATCCCACTCATCCCTCTGGAGACTGGGGGCTTTGACAGCAATGCTCTCCACTACCTCTCAGGTGGCACTTCTACCTCTAAATGTACCTGTCAGCCAGCTTGTTCTCCAACTTCCTTCTCCTTAAGGAAGGAGAAGGGGTGGCCATAAATCAGGGTCATCTTTTTGGGTGGCCTTGGGTCATCTCAGCCCTTATCATTTCCTCCCTGGGCTTAGCTTGAAGCTCAGAAGAGCTTTATACCTCCCTGATGGTCTGTGGGAGCTCATGTGTTGCTAAGCAGACACTCCTCTGCACCATCAGGTGTGTGCTCATCCCCATAGAGGTCTTGCAAGACCTCACTCAGGATTTTGGTGGCAGAGCTGCTGAGAAAATGCTTTTCCAAGCTTCTTCCCCAGTTTCTGCCGAGAGACTGTGCATGCTCTGAGAGTTGTATTTATTTCTTTGGGATGGAGTGGGCTGCATCATGGACTGGGTGTTTCCCTCTCATCCCTCCTGTGGGCATGGCCACACCCCTGCCCTGCTCCCACCTTCTGGAACACTTGTCAGAACCTCTGTGCTTCCATGAATGAGCACTTGAGGTTGCTTTCTTTCCAAGTCTGGCCTTGTCTGTAGGAGAGTCCCTGCTCTGGGTTACTTAAACCCATGGGGACCCTTCCTTTTGGCCCCCTCTTCATGCTCTGGGAAGATGCAGTGGGACAGAACAAAGGGGACTTTTGTCCTAATATTTCTTCTGCATTGGCTCCACAGTGTTGGACAGGACACTGTCCAGACTGCCTGACAAAGCTGCTCTCCTCCTCTTTAACTCCAGGTAAACTCTTGACTCCATACCGTCCATGTGGGATTTGGTTTGTGGTCCAAAACCAAATGGAATAACCCATTCCAGGGGTGTTGGAACTAGGTGATCTTTAAGGTCCCTTCCAACTCAGCCCATTCCATGACCCAAGATCTCCCAACCCACTGACCCTGATGAATGGCTGCTCTGACCATGCAGCCATGTGCCTGGTGGTTTTGCAGGATGTTCCTTCTCCGTGGCTGCTGCCAAAGATTCCAGCCACAGGCAGTGGGTCTGTGCCCTGTTGGACCTCTTCTTGGCCAGCTGATCCTACCTTTCTAATCTCTTCTCTCTGGACACAGCTCCCATTCCTTTGCCATGCTATCCATTGATGTGATACCTTCTGTTCCTCTCCTGTGTTCAGTTCCTTCTTTGAAGATGGATGACAATACATAGGGTGAATTTTACTGTTCTCAAATGGAGTTTCCCCATGAATAAACGGTGGGAGGACACTTGGAGCAGCACTTCTGATTTGATGTAGGCACACAGATGCTGATGAATCCAAATGTCTTCTGGTATCCCATAAACTGGGCTAAGAAGCCTAAATTACTGACCAGAGTTGGTTGCATTTTGCTGGTTATGGAGTTGCTTTGAGGCATGAGGCAGTTCTGCAAAGGAGGGTACTGAGATGTGTAGCATGTCCTGCTTTTTCCTTGCTCTTCCCCCCAGCCTGTGCATCACAGCTCCTTTAACCTGAAAACCTTAAAGGATTTGGGATGGAAGCAAAGCCTCCCATGTCATATGGAGGGTTTGTAGGAGAAATGCTGGGACATGGAGATTTCTAAGCCATGGGGAAATGCACTGCTTGGGCTCATTTTTATTCTGAAGTCATCTGGACATACAAAATCCTGATGCTTTTCACAACCTCAAAGGTTTAAAAAATATAAAAAAACCAGCAATGGGCAACCCCAAGAGGTGCATAATCATCACAACATGGCCCAGGAATGCTGAAATGATGTTTAGTTTGTTTTCCAGCACATCTTTTTTCTTGTGAAACATTAACATTTCAGTGAAACTGCCTTGTGCAAAGGCACTCAGTTCCCTTTCTTCAGCCTGGAGGATCCAGCTACTGTTTCCAGATTCCCTTTGGAGACAGATTGGAGTGTTCATGAGGCTCTTGCATTTCTCCCTGGGAGGGTTTGCTGCCTTCAGCTCCACCGAGACACCCACACTCCTCCACTGTGTGCAGTGCTGTGCTGTGCTGGGCAAACCCATCTCATTTTGCATGCTCAGGAGTTGAAACTTGGCTTCTCCCTCTCACTAGGCCTGAATTCCTCCATGATGGAATGTGGCAGGACACTGTGGAGTGGTCCATGTGTTCCATTTTCCAATGACATGGAGAGAATTTGGAATGATGCACCTGGAAAAGGCAAAGCCTTTTATAAATAGATGTTGTAGTGTTCTGGGCCGCAGTGGGATTTTGTGGAAGTCCTCTTCGTGGTGCCTTGCATAGTCTTCATGACCTTTTTGCTGTGTTTTCCATTTGTTCATGCTCCCAGTACCAGGACAGCCTCTTTCCCATGAGCCTTTTCATCCCACTCCAAAAATATCAGGGTTTACAAGCTGGATCATGGCAGTGGGCTCCATGTCTGATGCTGGATAGAGGCAGACATCCAGTATAACATGGCAACAGGACAAGGCTGAGACAAAAGCCTCCTGGTTTTTGAAATGTAGGAAGAATTAGTACATCTCCAGGTTGAGATGTTGCTTTGGATGCTTCCCGACACATCCCAACAGCCAAACCACCGTCAGGTGCCAAATTGGTTCATGAAAACATTTCCACACTCGTTGTGCCTTCGTTTGGCTGGGCCAGAGGCTCTGGGCGGTGTGGGCTGGATGGGATGCAGGTGGCTGATCCCAACACGTAAGTTTTCCTCCTGGAAGCGAGTAATGGAAAGCTCCTTTCCCTCTTTGCCGTGATCATGTGCCAGGTGAGAAAGGAGGGATCTGTAGATTATGGATGGCAAAAGGCAGGGCCTGAAGGTGGTGCTTGGGATGGGAAGGCTTGGTTGGCCTCAGGAGGGATAACACGATGGAAAGCCTCATCCCTTTCCCCTCCAACCACGAAATAATGCTTTTGACACGTGTGAAAACACCATGTTGAAGCTCAGTGAATTGCCTTGAATTCTGTCTCCTCTTTGCTGTGGTTTAAGGATGGGGTTGGGGTATTCTCCTGCTGGGAGCAGAGGCAGTTTGCTGTCACATGGAACTGGAGCTGAGACACTGAGAAGGAATTTTCTGCCTTACGAAAACCATAAATCTTTAAATATCCTTTTTCCACTGTGAGGCAGAGTCAGAAGGTTCCAGCCAGGCTCACTGGGTGGTGGTGTCTCCTCGGTGCGGGGTGAGCATGTGTGTGCAGTGTAAATGAGTGCCCTCAGAGAGAGCAAATCCCCACTAACTTGGCTTTTTTGGGACATATCGCAGCATGAAAAAAAATGGGGCTCTTTCCTGCATCCCCAAAAAGTCCTGGCTACTGTGCTGGCACTGCCATGAGGCCACGTGGCCGAGCGCCCACCACGGTGAGGAAGTTGCATCTCGGTGTTAGCAAAGTTGAGCATCCCCTTGAAGGTGATTTTGCCTCTTGGCAGCTCTGGAACAACTCTTTTTTTGCACTAGTTCTCCTTGGCTTTGCCTGGTTTCGTTCCTGCGAGCAGCCGAGACGGTCGGCTCGACTTCACTAGAGGGCGCAGGAATTTTAAACTAGAAACGTACGGAGGTTTGTCGGGGAAAGTTGGCTGCCTTTTCCTCCTTTTTAATCAACTGGAAAGATGCAGAGTTGAACTGGAGGTGACTGGAAGGGGATCCAGACTTGTGTCTGGCTGAGGAAGGATCTGCTGACATATGGGATTAGGCGGTGTGGAGCGCGGCGGCGGCGAGTGGACGGGACGGTGCAGCGTGGCCGCG
>NW_008655784.1:9723-10435 GCF_000695815.1 Acanthisitta chloris
GGGTTCCCCGCTCTGTGCCTTCGCTGCACGTTGTTCCTTGGGTCAGACTCTCTTTCCAGAGCCTGGCTTGATCTGGGATATGTGGATCCATCCCTGGCAGTTTTGCACATTGGGACCAGAGGCATGCCTAGGGTTGTTGTCCTTTCTGCAGGGTGCAGGGAGTCCCCAAGCACTTTGCCTGTGGGAGATGCTCGGCAGAGCTGGGAAGGACGAGGTCAGGAGCCCCAAGGACCACCTCCATCAGGACGGTGGCTCCAAGCAGGGCTGCAGCCTTGGCACTCCCAGAGCAGAGGCTGTCCTCTCATCAGCTGGGGAAACTGAGTCACGGGAAGAATGTGAGGATAGCTCACTGGGAACTTCTGTCCTTGTCCCAAACCCCACAGCATGGATGAGGGACAGATGGCAGCTGGATGGGGAGATATCATTGTCCTGTTGCCGGCCCCACTGAGGAGACCCTGTCCCATCCCAGTGGAGCAGCTCACGGCTGCCAGCTCTGCATCAAATCCCAGTGTCCTACTCATAGCCACAAGGAACCACCCCTTTCCCATCTCCCTTCATCCCTTCCCCACGCAGCCGAGCAACTCGGCTGCAGCACCTCCAGCTTTTCTTTCCCGAGCAGCTGCTTTTTCACCCCCTCACAACAGGCAGAGCTCTGCCTGAGCATCGCTGCCCTTTCCAGGCTTTAAAAATAGCCTGCGGAGCGCAGGGAGGC
>NW_008655784.1:10465-10815 GCF_000695815.1 Acanthisitta chloris
GTGATCTCGCCGCCCCGCTGTTCCCCAGTCATTCATTCATTCCTCCGCTCCGTTCATTCATGCCTCGGCTCCGCGTGGCCATCCGGGCACGGCTGTCTGTCTGCAGCCTCTTGTGCTGCCCGAGTTCTCCTCCCCATCCCGTTTGCGATTTCCACAGGGAGCCTTCGTGCTTTGCTCCACCGTGTGATGAGTTTCCCTCAGGGCTCAGCCTGAGCGCGGGGCGTTATGAAGCGGCTCTTGTCGAGCCTCCTGCCCCGGGGGTGCGAGGGGACAGAGGTGTTATTTCACCAAACAAACTCCCAGTGAACGATGTGCATTAGCAATGAGGGGTCGCAGCCAGGAAAATATTA
>NW_008655785.1:0-959 GCF_000695815.1 Acanthisitta chloris
TCCAGCTCCATGGGGGTCTACCATGGGGGTCCCAGTCTGGGTGGGTAATGGGACAATCCGCCCTGAGCCACCTCCTTCCTCTTGGGAGATCTTCCCCAGCTCCAAGGGGAGATCAAACCTCTACATGGGGGTCCTAGTCTGGGTGAGCAGTGGGAATAACCCACCCTGAGCCACCTCCTTCCACTTGGGAGATCTTCTCTGGCTCCATGGGGATCTACCATGGGGGTCCCAGTCTGGGTGGGCAATGGGACAACCCACCCTGAGCCACCTCCTTCCACTTGGGAGATCTTCCCCAGCTCCATGGGGGTCCCAGTCTGGGTGGGCAATGGGAATAACCCACCCTGAGCCACCTCCTTCCACTTGGGACATCTTCTCTGTCTCCATGGGGCTCCCAGTTCAGGTGGGCAACGGGACAACCCACTGTGAGCCACCTCCTTTCACCTGGGAAAGGGGGAGATCAAACCTCTACATGGGGCTCCCAGTTTAAGTGGACAGTGGGGACAACCCATCTTGGACCACCTCCTTACACTTGGCAGAGACTCTGTACCCCCCCAGGGGGGGTGGGTGACCTTCTGCTGCGTCGAATCCGGCCGAGACCAGCACCAGGTCGGGGGAGAACTCGTGGGCGATCGGCATCACCACCGTCCTGGAGCAGAAACCAGGAGTGAGGTGTCTGCTCAGCCCTCAGGTGGGACAGGGGTGAGCAGGACACCTGGACCAGCACCTGAAGGCAGCCAAGTACTCAGCGTCCCCCATGGGGGGGTCGAGTCCTCCAGCCCAGGCCACGTTGACGTTGAAGCCTTCACCGGGGCCAGCACCGACCTGGGAGGGAGCAAGGACAGAGGTCAAAGTCCTGGAGGAAGGTTGGGGGGCCTGGACCTTCTGCCCTGGGCCACAGGAGGAAACTTGGGGGTCCTGGACCTTCTGCCCTGGGCCACAGGAGGAAACTTGGGGGTCCT
>NW_008655785.1:1136-3407 GCF_000695815.1 Acanthisitta chloris
GACCCTCTGCCTTGGATCACAGGAGGCAACTTGGGGGTCCTGAACCCTCTATCCCATGCCACAGGAGGCAGTTGGAGGTCCTGGACCTTCTGCCCTGGACCACAGGAGGCAACTTAGGGGTCTTGGACCCTCTGCCCTGTGCCACAGGAGGCAGGTTTGATGTTCTGGACCACAGGAGGTAGTTGGAGGTCCTGGACCCTCTGCCCTACACCACAGGGATAGCTTGGGGGTCCTAGACCCTCTGCCCTGTGGCACAGGAGGCAACTTGGGGGGCCTGGACCACAGGAGGGGGGGTCCTGGACCTTCTGCCCTGGACCACAGGAGGCAACTTGGGGGTCCTGAACCCTCTATCCCATGCCACAGGAGGCAGTTGGAGGTCCTGGATCACAGGGGGCAGGTTGGAGGTCCTGGACCTTCTGCCCTGGACCACAGGAGGCAGTTGGAGGTCCTGGACCACAGGAGGCAGGTTAGGGGTCCTGGACCTTTTGTCCTGTGCCACAGGAGGAAGGTTGGGGGTCCTGGACCTTCTGCCCTGGACCACAGGAGGCAGTTGGAGGTCCTGGACCACAGGAGGCAACTTGAGGGTCTTGAACCCTCTGTTCTGTGCCATAGGATGCAAGTTGGAGGTCCTGGACCCTCTGCCCTGTGGCACGGGAGGCAACTTGGGGGGCCGGGACCACAGGAGGCAACTTGGGGGGCCGGGACCACAGGAGGCAACTTGGGGGTCCTGGACCACAGGGGGCAGGTTGGAGGTCCTGGACCCTCTGCTCTGTGGCACAGGAGGCAACTTGGGGGTCCTGGACCACAGGAGGCAGGTTGGAGGTCCTGGACCTTCTGCCCTGGATCACAGGAGGGAGGTTGGGGGTCCTGGACCACAGGAGGCAGGTTGGAGGTCCTGGACCTTCTGCCCTGGATCACAGGAGGGAGGTTGGGGGTCCTGGACCACAGGAGGCAGGTTGGAGGTCCTGGACCTTCTGCCCTGGATCACAGGAGGGAGGTTGGGGGTCCTGGACCACAGGAGGCAGGTTGGAGGTCCTGGACCTTCTGCCCTGGATCACAGGAGGGAGGTTGGGGGTCCTGGACCACAGGAGGCAGGTTGGAGGTCCTGGACCTTCTGCCCTGGATCACAGGAGGGAGGTTGGGGGTCCTGGACCACAGGAGGCAGGTTGGAGGTCCTGGACCTTCTGCCCTGGATCACAGGAGGGAGGTTGGGGGTCCTGGACCACAGGAGGCAGGTTGGAGGTCCTGGACCTTCTTCCTCCCTGCCCTGTGCCCCAGGAGCCCCTCGGGTTGTCCAAGCTCCTTGAAGAGCAGCAAGTGGAATTTTCCTGCCCTCCCCATGGGTCACCACCCCTCGTTGGGATCAGCTCCACAGGGAGGTGACCCACCAGGAAGGTTCAGGAAGGTTCCTCCCCAACTCCCCCAGGTCCCTCCTGTCCTGGCTGTCCCTTGTGTCCCCAGCCCAGTGGAGCTCCCATGGTCCTTCACCTCATCAGCAGCTCCACTGCCAGGGAAGAAGTTTCCGTCGTCGTGACGATGCAAAGAGATGTAGAGAACCTCAGGGTCTCTGTAGAAGATCTGCTGAGTCCCATTGCCATGGTGAACGTCCTGGAGAGATGGGGACAGTGCTGAGGGTGACCCAAGAACCTCACGGAGCTAAAAGCAGCTGGGTCAGGTTCCTCATCCCTAGGATCTGCTCCTGACACCTTGAGGGGTTCAATCCTGAGGTTTTGCAGCTCCAAAGCAGAGCTGGTGGACATCCACTCCTGGGGACATCCTGGGGACAGAGAGGACTTACCCAGTCCACAATGAGGATCTTGTTGAGCTTCCCCTTCTGCTGCAGCTGCCTGGCAGCGATGGCCACCGAGTTGAAGAAGCAGAAGCCCCTGAGAAGAGACTTGGAGTCACTGTGGGACCACCCTGAGCACCCTCAAAGGAGGAGATCCTTCTCCCACCACCTGGCACAGGTGGATCCCAGAGAAGGTTGACCTGGAGGGATCTGGAGCTGCTTTGGGGCCTTACATGGCAGTGGAAGGATCAGCGTGATGTCCCGGTGGTCTCACCACGGCGAAGCCGTTCTGGGGACAAAAAGAGGAGATCAGAGATGCCACCACCAGGGTCACACACCACCCACACCCCCAGAGGGCTGGTCCTGCCACCCAGGGACAGCTGGGATGGAGCCACAGCAGCTCAAAGGTCCTACAGCCCCTCTGTGTTTGGCCACGGGGTGACACACAGCACTGGGATCTCCAGTTGGGTGGCACAGAGCTC
>NW_008655786.1:0-202 GCF_000695815.1 Acanthisitta chloris
TGGTGGGAAAGAACACAAAAATGGCGTCAAAAAAAAGGCAGGAAAACACACAAAAATGATGGCCGGAAGTAGGCGGGAAAGCGCGCAAAATGGGGGCCGAAAAAAGGCTAGTAAGCAGGCAAAAATGGAGGCCCATTAGAAGCGGGAAAATGCGCAAAAATGAGGCCTAAAAAAAGCGGGAATGAGTGCACAATGGCGGCCG
>NW_008655786.1:315-564 GCF_000695815.1 Acanthisitta chloris
ACTTCAAGAGCAGTTTACACCTACAAAGTGTGTTTCTGTAACTCAGACTAGCATACTCTCCAAGAAAAACCTTGATTTCAGCTTCAGAAAAACCTTGATTGGAGTAGAGGCAGTTACAGGTGTGAGGGCTCAGCAGGTCCAGGGGGACCATCTGCAGCGGAGACCCCTCGGGCAGCGACACTGCAGGACCACAGACCTGCGGCGTGGGGTCAGGGACCGCGCGGGCAAACCGCGGGCAAACCGCGGGCA
>NW_008655787.1:0-743 GCF_000695815.1 Acanthisitta chloris
AACAATACAGAGACACTGTCCAAATATGCAGGGATTGGGTAAGGAATGTCAAAGTCCACTTGGAGTTGAATCTGACAATGGACAGGAAGGACAACAAAAAAGCCTGCTACCAGTAGATCAGCAGCAAAAGAAAAACTGGAGAAAACATGGGCCCAGTGCTGAATGGAACTGGGGCCTTTTGACAAAGAATGCGAAAAGATAGAAGTACTCAAAGTTTTGTCTGCCTTGGTCTTTACTGGCAAGACTTGTCTTCAAGAATCCCATGTTGTTGAAACCAGTGAGGAAGTCTGGAGCAAGGAAGACTCTACTCCTGCTGAGGGAGGATCAGGTTAGGGAACATATGAAAAAATGGACATAAACAAATTAATGAGACCTGAGAAAATGCAGCCATGAGTACTGAGGGAATGGTCCAATGTCATTGTGAGGCCACACTCAGCCTTTAAATAGTCATGGTGATTGGGTGAGAATCCTGAGGACTGAAGAATGCAGATGTCCCTTGTGTCTTCATGAATGAAAGAAATGAGTATCCAGGGATCTACAAGGTAGTCAGCCTCACCTCTGTCCCTGAAAGGTGATGTAGCAAATAATTCTGTCAACCATTTCCAAACATGAAAAGGACAGAGTGGTGATTGGAGTTGTCAGACATATGAAGGGGGTGTGATGTCTGACCAACCCAATAGCCTTCTATGATGTGACAATGCTCTGTGAGTGAGACAAGAGCAGTGGATCTTGTTTACCTAGAT
>NW_008655788.1:0-1248 GCF_000695815.1 Acanthisitta chloris
TAGGGGTTGGGATGGAGCTTAGAGATCGGCCAGTGCCATCCCCCTGCCCTGCCCAGGGACACCTCCCACCGGAGTAGGTTACTCGAGGTTTCAGCCGACCTGGAATGAACAGTGACAGGGCTGGGGCAGGCACAGCCTCCCTGAGCAACCTGTGCCAGTGTCTCAGCACCCTCACATCTCTATCTAATCTCAACGTCCTCTTTCAATTTCTCCCCATTACTCCTTGTCCTGCCGCTGCAGTTCCTAACGCAGAGTCCCTCTGCAGCTTCCCTGGAGCCCCTTCAGCTCCTGGAAGGTGCTCTGAGGTCTCCACACAACCTTCTCTTCTCCAGGCTCAACAGCCCCCAACCTCCTCAGCCTGTCCTCACAGGGGAGATGCTCCAGTGTTCTTAGCAACTTCATGACCCAATTCTGAACTCGCTCCAACAGCTCCATGTCCTTCTTACATTGAGGGCACCAGAACTGTGTGCAGCACCCCAGGAGGGTCTCACCCGAGGAGAGAGAGGGGGAGAATCACCTCCTGTGACCAGCTGCCACAGCCCTTGGGATGCAGCCCAGGATTTGGTTGGTTTCTGGGCTGTGAGCACACACTGAGCTCATGGTGAGTTTCTCATCCACCATCACGTCCAAGTCTTTCTCCTTGTTGCTGTTCTCGATGACTTCCCCACCCAACCTGTAGCTGTGCCAGGGATTGCCCTGGCCCAGATGTAGGACCTTGCCCTTCATTTTGTTGAACTTCATGAGGTTTGCATTGTCTCATCTCAAGCTTGTCAAGGTCCCTCTGGATGGTATCAATTACACCTCAAACCACTCCTCCTCTTTTCTTTCTTTGGAAGGGAAGATAAGAGTTTCCACATGACCAAGTAGATAAAGTACATTTTTAATGTAATGTTCATCAGATTTCTACCCATCAGTGATTAAACTAAACAATCTTACACCTTTTTTTTTATTCTTCTCATATTTGAAGGCTGTGAACACTGAGGTCTGAATGCATCACATTTCACTAAAGAACCTGAAGTAGAGACCTAATACCATTATGCTCTTTATATAATCAATGCTGAAAGACAGTGGGACTATTTTCCACCTGAGTTTGGCAAAGTATTGAAGAACTTCACCTACTATTTACAAAGATAGTCAGTGGCAAATAGGGCCCTAACTTGCATACATCACTAAGGTGTGAGAAAACCAGGCCTTACCTTACCACCATTTCAGGAGGTTAATAATAAATAAAAAGGGAGTTACACATTC
>NW_008655788.1:1268-2610 GCF_000695815.1 Acanthisitta chloris
CATAAGTCATCTAAGTGTGGAATTGCTCATCATGGAGCATCTCTCCCTATGAAGAGGAAGGCTGAGGATGTTGGGACTGTTCAGCATGGAGAAGAGAAGGTTGCGTGGAGATCACAGAGCAACCTGCCAGGATCTGAAGGGGCTCCAGGGATGCTGGAGAAGGACTCTGTGTTAGAAACTGCAGTGACAGGACAAGGAGTAATGGCAATAAACTGAAAGAGGAGAAATTTAGGCTAGATATTAGGAAAAAGCTTTTCCCCTGTGAGGGTGGTGAGACTCTGGCACAGGTTGCCCAGGGGAGCTGTGGATGCCCCAACCCTGGCAGTCTTCAAAGCCAGGTTGGATGAAACCTTGAGCAACCTGCACTGGTGGGAGGTGTCTCTGCCCAGGGCAGGGAGGTGAAATATGCTGAGCTTTGAGCTCCTTTCCAACCCAGATCATTCCATGGTTGGAATTAAGGCCAGGTTGGGTAGGGCTTGGAGCAACCAGGTCTGGTGGGAGGTTTCTCTGCCCAGGGCAGGGCAGTGAAACGAGCTGAGCTTTAAGCTCCTTTCTGACCCAAACCATTCCACGGTTGGAATCCAGGCCAGGTTGGGTAGGGCTTGGAGCAGCCTGGTGTGTTGGAAGGTTTCCCTGAGCAGTGCAGGGCAGTGGAATGAGCTGAGCTTTGAGCTCCTTTCTGACCCAGATCATTCCATGGTTGGAATTAAGGCCAGGTTGGGTAGGGCTTGGAGCAACCAGGTCTGGTGGGAGGTTTCTCTGCCCAGTGCAGGGCAGTGAAATGAGCTGAGCTTTAAGCTCCATTCCAAGTTAAACCATTCCATGATTGGAATCAAGGCCAGGTTGGGCAGGGCTTGGAGCAACCAGGTCTGGTGGGAGGTTTCTCTGCCCAGGGCAGAGCAGTGGAATGAGCTGAGCTTTAAGCTCCATTCCAAGTTAAACCATTCCACGACTGGAATTCAGGCCAGGTTGGGTAGGGCTTGGAGCAGCCTGGTGTGTTGGAAGGTTTCCCTGAGCAGTGCAGGGCAGTGAAATGAGCTGAACTTTAAGCTCCATTCCAAGTTAAACCATTCCACGGTTGGAATCCAGGCGGGTTGGATAGACGCTGGGGACTAGGTGATCTTTAAACTCAGTTCCAAGCCCTAAAAACCCGCTAAGATTCTGGGCTGTAACTTCCTTCCAGCTTCACTCGGGCACCAGAACTCCGCCTGGCCACGCCCCTATTAGACGGGCGATAATCAACGCCATTAGCATAATTAGGCCCCGTGATTGACACGTCGGTCTGACCGCGCCCCTCACGTGACCGCGCGCGGCGGGGGCGTGGCCGCGCCGTGACGCAGTG
>NW_008655789.1:0-2008 GCF_000695815.1 Acanthisitta chloris
CTCTTTCCTCCCAGAAATACACTAAAGCTGAGTCTCCAAACTGGATTTTCCAGTTTGGAAATTCATGTAGCTCATGGTAGTCCTTAATTAACACAGCTTTTTAATCCAAGACCCATTCTGAGAACAACTTCCTGAATCATTGCAGAAAGCAGTGGAACTTCTTACATGCCCAAATCCTGTTTCATCCCAACCTCCCAAAGCTGCTGATTTCAGTCTAGTTGCACTGGGAACCTTTTAGCCAGGAGAAGGGGGTGATTTTTCCAACCTCTGTCTGTCCTCAGGAGGTTATTCAACATTTACTAGAGGACTCTGATGGGATCCTAACCTGGTAGCTCAGTTAAGACTCTAAAGTCAAGGAGAATTGTTTTGATCATACTACTGTAAACACTTCTAATCTTCTTTCATCTGTTGAGATATCTGTTGCAACAAGGCCTGAGAGGGGAAGGGATCACTATTCCTTTCAGTGTCCCACTCAGGATGCAAACCTGGAGCTAAACCTTTGGACATCTCCTGCCTGCACACACCAAGGCTTCTGCTCTCACTCCAGAGGAACATTGCTCAAGGAAGATTTTCACCTGGATAATTCAAGCCCTCCAGATAAACATCATGCACTTGCAAAGCATTAGTGAGTGCAAGGATTGACACTGCTCAAATCAGTCAGGTTAGGTTGAGGATTAATTGGAAGAGCAACCAGCCTCCTGGCTAGATTGCACTGCAGAGTGGTGTTCATTTTCCCTCTGTGTTAATTTTCCCTATGTGTTGATTTTCCCTGACTCCATCTGTAAGTTTTCTGTCTCATTACATGATCTTTTTTTAACATGTGATTACAGTTGATTAGCTGCAGGAAAAGATCCTCTCGATGCCCTTAACATTCTCAACTTGAGGGCAATGATTTAGCTCATAGCAAGTTGAAAGCCTATGAAATCCCAGAATAACAACATTTCCAGCCTCAAATGAAGTGGGAGCCAAAGTGCTCTGCTAGAGCAGCACAGAATGGTCAGGAATTTGCAGGTGAAATCCTACAGGGAAGCCTGGGAATAATTCACTTTGAGGTCAGGCTAAAGCTCCCTGAGCTGAGGGAATTAACTATTCCCTTGGAACAGGCAGAGGAATATTTAGGGCTGCACCCTCTGCTCCTTGCCTGATCCTCAGCCCATCCCTGTGCAAACATCTCCCAGAGGCACAGGCAGTGCTCCTTGGCAGAGTCCAACCAGGAGAAGTTAAAGTGAAGATTCCCAGTACTCTCCAAAAAAACACCAAACCAGACACTTTTCATGCCACTTTTTTGGGGAGCTTTCCCTGCCCAGAGCAGGGGGTTAGGACTTGGGGAGCTTTCCCTGCCCAGGGCAGGGGGTTAGGACTAGATGATCTTTAAGGTCCATTCCAACCTCCTATGAATCTGTGATTCTTAATGAAAATGGGATGTGCATCTCCATCCCAAGCCTGGGTTCAACCACACTAGGAATCATAGAATCATTAAGGTTGGAAAAAGCCTCTTAAGATCATTAAGTCCAACATTAATCCAACACTTCCATGTTCACCACTAAACAGTGTCTCTATCCACGTGGTTTTT
Organism: Acanthisitta chloris; assembly: GCF_000695815.1. NCBI lineage: Eukaryota > Metazoa > Chordata > Aves > Passeriformes > Acanthisittidae > Acanthisitta > Acanthisitta chloris. The sequence continues at coordinate 1,574 of NW_008655789.1, forward strand.
AACCACTTCCATGGACAGTGATTCCACCACTTCCCTGGGTAACCTGTTCCAATGTTTGACTACCCTTTCGCTGATGACACTTTTCCTACTGGGTTAACGATTGGACTTGATGATCTTAGAGATCTTTTCCAGCCTTAATGATTCTATGAGCAGCAAAGCTGCACCTCAAAGCACCAAGAAAGAGATCAGAGCCAGAACTTCATCTTCTTGTGGCACGGACTCCTCTACCAGTTTAGGTAATGATGGTTTGGAATTGCAGCCAAAAAACAAGCAAGTGAAAAAGTAAAACAATCAGGAGTTATATGTCAAAGGATGTAATCAGGATATGTATCAGGCAGGATAAATATGTCAATATAAAATACCAGGATAAAAACAAAGTCAACCTGGAGTTATATCCCCAACCAGGAGAAAACCATCCCTGGAGGTTTTCAAGGT
>NW_008655790.1:0-238 GCF_000695815.1 Acanthisitta chloris
CAAAACCCTTCCCTGCTCCAGGAATTGCGAGCAGACCCAGTGGCTGCAGAACCTTCCCTGTCCCAGTGGAACAAGCAGGGAGAGCCAGAGGTTGCTCCCCCATTCCCTGCTCCAGGAATTGTGAGTGGGGAGAGCCAGAGGCTGCAAAACCCTTCCCTGCTCCAGGAATTGTGAGAGGGGAGAGCCAGAGGCTGGTCCCCCCTTTCCCGCTCCAGGAATTGTGGGGGGGGAGAGGAAG
>NW_008655790.1:279-1605 GCF_000695815.1 Acanthisitta chloris
CCCCTCCAGTGCCCCAAACCCTATCCTGCTCACTCCTTCCCCTCCACGAAAGGTCTCCAGCTAAAACACGGAGCAGGGAGTGAAACTGCAGCTGTCAGCAATAAAACAAATAAACATCACGGCAACAAGCACGAGCAGAAATATTTTCATGATCAATAGGAAAGTTGCGCTGGGAGCTGCGGCGCAGGACAGTGTGGATGTAAACACGGAGCCCATTCCGCTGGGATGGGGAGGAATTCAGCCCTGGGTGTTTATGTTATTGCAGGATCCCGCGGCTCTCCGAGGAACACAATACAGTACGTGCCATTCATTATCCCGGCAGTCCCCCAAGAGAAAATGTCAACACTCTTCTGCTGCAGAGAGCTAAAACAAATGTTTAATGTGATAAACAACTCCTGGGCCTCAGCCCCTGCCGAAATGTTTAATTCAGAACAACCTCGAGAGCAAACAGTGACCCAACGGGAAAGCCTTGGCAGAGCTGGAGCAGAGCCCGGAGAGCACCGGGAGGAGCCAGGGAGAAACCTCATCAATTCCCACCAGCAAACCCATCCCGAGCCCTCGCTGTGTCCTACACCACAGCAAACACCCCACGACCAAGTTCTGTCCTGAATTCCATTCCACACCTTCCCTCCCTGAATTCTGTCACAAAACTGGGATCCAATCGGTGCTAGTGAAACTAGGAATGACATGAACCAGCACACGACATCTCCAAAACCACGAGGATTTACGCTGGAAGACACAGGATCAAGCGATTTAGACCCTTCCTGGTGTTCTTCCCAAGTGCCTTATGTTCTCCAAGTGGAAAAAGCCTATTTGCAAAATCACCAAAAAGGGCCTTTCAGGCAAAGCTTCTGTTTCAAAATCACCATCAACTCTGTGACTGTTTTGAAGGCAGCGCTCCGGCACGCGCCGGACGTACGACAGCGGCCAAGGGAGTGAGCATTGTTCCTGGGGGGTGAGGAATGGAGGGAGGAGAGGGATGGAGGGAGAGAGGGATGGCAGGAGGGATGGAGGGAGGGAAGGAGAGAGGGAGGGAGGAATGGATGGATGGATGGATGGAGGGATGGATGGAGGGATGGATGGAAGCAAGGTTGGCTGGATGGTTGGATGGTTGGATGGATGGTCGGACGGATGGACAGACGGTTGGTCCCCCCACTACGCACACCCTCTGGCCATGGGAGCCACCGGGACCAGGTTCCCTTGAGACCAGGCTGCCCCCGGGCCCAGGCTGCCCCCGGGGGGGCTCATGTCAGGCGTGCGACCCCCGCAGCTCCCCACACCCTATCGGGGCAAGAAGGGAACACCAAAGGCTCCGCAGCGAGGGCT